>NC_056746.1:408586747-408819652 GCF_019279795.1 Protopterus annectens
TATATAAATATATACACATATATATATATATATATATGTATATATATATTTTTTTTCTTTCTACTTTGCTAGTGTCAAAGGGTGATACAGTTTTGCCACCCATAGACTGCCACTGTTGAATGTAACCTAATTTTTAAACTATTTTTAATCTTGTTCAAAGCATCAGATGAAACTGTATTAATAGTTGGATTACATGCCTCTCAATCTCTTAGTACAAGAAATCTGGACAAAGCCAAAATTAATGGGGGACAAAGCCCCAAAAATAGGGACAGATTTTATATATTAGTCTTATAAACTAATAAGTTATTTGAATAACAGGTTTAGTGCTAGCTTGCATTTTCTGAAGTATATGAAGTCTGAAACACAAATGATTGACATTATTTAGTGATTTCAGTCTTGGCCAATCTGGCAGAAAAACACACATTGTATGAAAAACAGGTCAAAAATATTAGGCAAGAATCTGGGCATTCAGCTAAAAGTTTGACTGTTGAGTTATGCTGGGATGCCTTCACACAGTCTTTGACTTGTTTGTGCTGCTCAGTGCCATATTAGAATTGGTGATTTGTCTTCAGTTACATCTTGAATGGACTGTCCACAAGTAGATCCAATAGGATTTCTTGTGTCAAATTCCAGACTGATTGATTGATGTTGTCATCAAATGATAGCCTAGTGGTTCTATAGCTCCCATGACTGCCACCATTTCACCATTTTTCCTAACATTTCAGCTCTCCATTTTCATTTCTGTTCTCCATATTTCTGCCTTCCCTACTCTTGGATGTTTTAGATCACTATGTCCTTTCTGAAGATCAGACCTCTCAACCAACTGGGGACAAATTTCAACAGAATCAGGGACAAGTCAAGAAAAAAATCAAGGACAATCAGGGACACTTTTAAAATATTACTGCTATTAACTTGAAACATTGACAGAATCAGTGCATATGAATTAATACACATTTTTCGAAGTAAAAGAAGTCTATAACTCTTAATTATTGTCATTATTCATTAAGTGTAATTCACCACCTTTCCTCCAAAAGGCACTAGTTTTAGAAGGGATTAGGAGGGACAGAGCTGAAATTTGAGTCAAAATCAGGGACGTTCCTGAAAATCAGGGACAGTTGAGAGGTATGCTGAAGATATCATTAGTTGTACAGAAGTTCTCATACTTCAGTAATTTTTTAATTTTTTTTATCCCAATATTTTACAGATTTTTTTGCAGATCTGTACATCGGTTTCCTTTTTTCACAGTGACTTATGAAATTTTCTATTGCTATAAGATTCTTGTTTTTCCTGCAGCACAATTTTCCACAATGGTTGTCATTTGTTACAGTGTATGGCACCATTGCTTGAGGATGCTGAATTTTTTCTTAGATTTCCAAAACATTAAAAAGTGTTTTGTAGTGTAGTGATACTGTCACACATGCCTGTCTTAGTGTGTGTGTTTGTGTGTGTTGTCTGTGCATACATTGATTATTTCTCACACTGCCTCTTCATATACGTGTATGCTATTTAAATTATAAATACAGATTAGCTCTGACACAGGAAGTTGGTTATAAGCCCAGTCCATATATGCAATAACTATTAAAAGCTACAGACTGAAATTTCAGTGAGAAAGGAAAAATAAACAAATAAAAAAGAACACATTGCAGGTGAGGTGAAATCCTTTTGCTTATACAAAACAGAAGTGATGTTGGGATGAATCCCATTTGAAAAAGATATGAAAAGTGCTTTCATGAAACAGAAGGGTATAATCAGTAATTATGCTGGAAAATTATTTGTATATAATGATTTTGATGTGCTCTTCCATGCTATGTCAAATCCTAAATAACTAAAACATGATACATTAAATTTAATAGCCTATCGGCTTTAAGCAAATTAATATGCCTGCTTAGACTGTGTAATACCAGAGTCAGAATAAGTTAGTAGGATATATGAGGTAAGTTGGTATGGAATGTGAGGAAAGTCTTATATAGAGTGTCTCTTATATAAAGTTACAGAGCCTTGCCTTCCTTGCAAAAAGGATCATTAAAAGCCATATTTGGGCTTTCAGATTCATGCTACATATTTTCAAATATCTGGGTTTCAGTGAAACTTAGTGAAAACGTTTTGGTATGCATTTGATTTATTCTAAGGTAATACATCGGCTTCTGTATAACAAACCAATTACCGAAATTATATGCAAAGTCACTTGTATGGTTTATGCATGTAGTAGTAATAATAAACAGGAACACAAGGTGTTTTTTCCTTAACTAGAAACTGTTTACTGATTGCATATTAATGATGTATATGTAATGATTCACATACATTTGGTTTACTGATTGCATATTAATGATGTATATGTAATGATTCACATACATTTGGTTTACTGATTGCATATTAATGATGTATATGTAATGATTCACATACATTTGGTTTACTGATTGCATATTAATGATGTATATGTAATGATTCACATACATTTGGTTTACTGATTGCATATTAATGATGTATATGTAATGATTCACATACATTTGGTTTACTGATTGCATATTAATGATGTGTATGTAATGACTCACATACATTTGCTTTACTGATTGCATATTAATGATGTATATGTAATGATTTACATACATTTGTAGCAATTATTATTTTCATAACAAAGGATTATGTGTTTGCTTACAAGAACAGGGTGATTTTTGTTAACAATAGGCTGTAAGAAACAATTTATAATGCATGATCTGTGCTCAGAGGTTCGTATGTTCATAGCTGTGGACTAGGCTAATGGCCCTGAAGCCTTTACAAGCCTAGCCCATAAGATTACCCTTAGTTCCTAGTCCATCTGTCGGGTAGAGCCACTGGAGTGATCCCCGGGGTGAATTTTCTATTTCCCATCCACTCATCAAGACTTCTCTTGAAGAGGGCCAGTGAGGTGCTCTGCTTGACATGCATGGAAAGTTTATTCGATAGTATGGGCAGTCTCTGGGTTATGAACCTGTCCCTCCAGCATGTTCTGTTGACTGTGGTAATGAGGCTGAGGTCTCTGGAGTGTGTGGTGTGGAGGGATTGGAATTTCTTTAGATGTAGCGTTTCTAACAGAGCTGGGTCAGACATGGCTTTGTAATTCAAGCAGGGATCGCCTCTAAGTAGGCGATATGAGACAGAGAATAGTTGGAGTTTTTTGAGTCTGTCCATATAGGACAAGTGTTTAAGGTCTAGGATCCTCTTTGTGAGGTAATTTTGCTGCCTCTCCAGTTGTTGCAGGTGTCTAGTGAGGTACATGCCAAATGAGGCATTGTACTCAATGATTGGCCTAATGAGGGAAGACTTGAGGGAGACAATGACCTCTTTCTTCCTGGATGCAAAACCCTTAGTAATGAGATGTGTCACACAGAAGAACTTTCTGATCACAGTAGCAATGTGGTGGTCAGAAGAGACGTTGCTGTCACCCTGTGTTCCCAGATCTCTTATAATGCCTTCTGTGTTCAGTGGACTGCCATCAATGTGGTAATTCAAGGGAACCGTGTTTTTCCCAAAGGGGATGAAGACACATTTTTTGGCATTGAGCTTAAGGCCATGGTTCTGACACCAGTCGTTGGTCTATTTGAGATCTTTCTGTAGGATGTCAACATCACTTGGGGAGTTAGTAATGGCTCCCAACTTGCAATCATCTGCGAACGTTGTCAGCCAGAGTCCCTTCATGTTGGCCTGGACTTTAGAGAAGTAGATACCAAACAAGAGAGGACCCAGGATCGAACCCTGTGAGACTTCACTCGTGACTGGTCAGCAATCTGACTTGGGGTCAGCTACTTTCATACTGTAGGTTATATCTGTGAGCCAGTGTGCAGCCCACCTAGTGATATAGGAGTTGATGCCTAGCTTAGTAAGTTTTTCTATGATTCCTGAGTGGAGAATGGTGTCAAAGGCCTTGGCCAGATCAAGGTAGGCTGTATAAACCAACTTACCTTCATCCACAGCTCTGGTGACTGACTCAAAGAAGTTGACCAAGTTAAGCAGGCATGATCTACCCTTCACAAAACCAAACTGTATAGGATCCAGAGTTTGGAGAGTCCCTATATCCTTGTTTATTAGGTCCATGATGATGTTTTCCATTACTTTGCATATCAGATTCATCAGGCTAATGGGGCGATAGTTCAGGGTCTGTAGTCACTCCTCCTTTGTGGAGAGGGATGACTATAGCAATGCGCCTTTTGGTAGGGACAAAGCATGAGGTCAGGCTGTGATTGAACAGGGCACACAGGTGAGATGCCAGTTCACTCTGTAGTTCATGTAGAACACGACCAGGGATACTGTTAAATCCCATAGAAGCTGTATTCTTGGCCTTGGACAGTGCTATTTTAACCTGTGCAACAGTAATACTGGGTGCCTGGCAATCTACTGGTATTGTGATTGTTCCTGGTAGGGAAAGGGGTAAAATTAACACTGAATCTGTCCGCCAGTATATTTGCAATATCTGTTGGCTCAGTATAGGAGGTACCATTGTGCAGTAGCTCAGAGCAAATCTGGGTATTGCCATGGAGATTCTTTACATAACTATAGAAGGCCTTGTAGTTGTCTTTACTAACTGCTGCAATTCTGTTTTCATGGCTAGCTTTAGAGGATTTGATGAGGGATCTCAACCTTTTGCTGAGGCTGATAAGGGAGTTTTTCCAGTCTTGGGACTTCACCTTATTCTGCATCAGTTTCCTCCTTCTATTGTAGAGTTTGTTTATGGCAGGGGACCACCACATTTGCTTCCTTTTTTTGAGGAGGGTGTATTAGTTCTATTGGGTATGGTGAGATCCATGCATTTGTGTACGTGTTCATACAGTGCATTGGTGTATGATTTGGTGGTCATGCAGCTATTTTCCATTTGCATGGGTGCTGTAAAGTTAGTCACCTCTGTTTTTAGGAGCCCAAAGTTAGCTTTGGAGAAGTTTTTCATGGTGGTTACCTTTGTTGGGGGGTGGGAGGGATGTGGATTTCCAAGGTGATTAGCTTATGATCGTATCTAACCAGGGAGGAGTTGACTATTGCTGTAGAGCAATGGACGACCATGCTAGTAATGACCAGGTCAAGGATGTTGCCACTCTAGTGAGAGTAAGAACAAGCTTGTACGGGGCTTTGGAATTTATGAATTCCAGAAAGCGTTGGCAAGTGTATTGGTACACGAATAGTTTTCCCAGTTAATGGATCGGTAGTTGAAGTCACCTAGTATGAGAGTGTTAGGTTGAACCCTAATATTCTCCAGGGTGCTTAGGAATGTGGAGAATGAATCTTGGGACATGGTTAGGGACCTATAGCAGGCTACAACATGAATCGCTGTCTTATCCAATGTTAGCTGCACCTGAAGTATCTCAGATGCGTTATGTTGGGCTACCAGTCTGGAGGTGTGCACATCCTTTATAAATATGGAAACACCACCGCCTTTGGAGCTTCAGTCCAAGTTCTGGGGCCGAAAGGTGTAGAATGAGTTGTAGCCTGGTAGTGCAGGGGTACTTTCTGCTGCCTTGAACCAGGTCTTTGTTACAGCACAAATGTTGATGTTCTCCATTTTGAGGAGTACTTCAAGCGAGTGCATTTTGAGATTTGGACTTCTAGCATTGAGCAGCATGACCCTCAAATTGCATTTGTTTGTAGCTGTTACGGCGGTAATTTGGTCTTTGAAACACTGCCTAAAAAGGCACTATAGGGGTGGCAAGAGCCTTGGCTAGTATCCAGAAGCCCAGGGATGACAGATGCAGGCGATCTCTGACAAAGCATCGAGGTCTGTCAATCATGTCATCCCAGGCAGACAGATGCTGGATTCCCTTAGAATGACACCAGAAACTTAGCCAATTGTTGAAATCAATAATTTTCTGCTTGTACTATGGTATCATTCTGGGTGATGGTAGGATGCTGCTCAGGTCTAGGGTCATACCTGCCTGGGCTACATAATCTGAGAGGTCCTCCATGTCTCTTTTCATGTAGTCTAGGGAGGTATGTCTCAGGTCATTCACACCCACATGTACAATTAAAGTCATATTTGTACCTGTTGTTGAGGGACCTGAGTGCATGCGTTATGTGGTGGATTCTGGTGCCTGACAGTCAGCTGACTATTAATTTATCCTTATTCAACCTAGTGAGTGGGACATCAGTGTACCTCACTATTGAGTCACATATGACTAGTGTGTTGGGCATCCTGTTTTGCCTCGGGGGCTTTGGTTGAGTGCCACACTGTTTAAGAGAGTTATGTATCTTGTGATTAGTGTTGTGTTGTGTTGTGGTGGTTGAGTGCATTTCTGCCTTGGAGGTCTCTGCTGTTTGGTTAGATTTTAATTGAGAGCCTCTGGGAAGGTGGGTGTGTGGTTCGTGTTTTTATGTGAAGGCAATGCTGGTGTGTGTTTTGGAGGGCTATGTGTTCCATGTGGTGTGGTGCAAGTATTGATCTCCTCTTGACCAGCTATTCCGGTCTTGGCAAGAGAGTGAGTGGCTTCCAATTTGGATATATAAGTGCATCTCTCACAAGTTGAGTGTTGGAGGATAAGAGGAGAGGGTTGTCGTTGTACATGAGACAGTTTTTACATTGCGTCAGGATGCCCAAGCTCACCAGGTTAATAGGAAAAAGCACAGGGAACTGACCTTTAGACATGCCTGGAGGGGTGGGCATTAATAAGTCCTGGAGCTGTTTCCTTGTAGAACATTTAGTGCTGGTAGCACTTTTATATACTACAATAATTGCTACAAGAAGTCTGGTAAAGTGCTAAACTAACAAGCTAGTAAAAGTGCAGGAGAGGAGAGAACTCATTGATCTAAGGGAAAAATTGAAGAGCAGACTTTAGCACTGTTCAGAAGCTTACAAACAGTCCTGGATACAGCAAATCTGTATCTGGACTAGATTAGTTACAAGAAAGGTGGGAAACAAGTGCAAATGTGGGCTTTCAAACCAGAAAGTTGAAGAGATGGAAAAACTGCCCAAACTGTCAATAAACTACAATTTTGGGCCAAGGACTACTCCTAGTGTGGTAAATAGGCTATCTAGTACTTACCACTCCGACTGATAAGCTAGAAGGCTTCCCTCCAACACAGAAAGGCTTGGGGGGTTCAAAAGCTTGCAAACAGTCCTGGATACAGTAAATCTGTACCTGGACTAGACTAGTTGCAGGAAAGGTGGGGAACAAGCACAAACATGGGCTTTTAAACCAGAAAGTTGAAAGAGATAGGAAAAACTGCCCAAACAGCCAATAAACTACAATATCTGGGCCAGAAACCATTCCTCTTGTGGTAGATAGGCTACCTAGTGCTTACCACTCCCACTGATAGGCTAGAAAGCTTCCTTCCAACACAGAAAGGCTTGGGGGGGAGCTCAGAAGATTACCAACAGTCCTGGATACAGCAACTCTGTTTCTGGACTAGACTAGTTACAGGAAAGGCAGGAAACAAGAATACGGACTAATATAGAAAAGATTCATACAGAGTCATCTATGCATATAAAGATATAAATGAAGCAATATGAAGAGATTTCCCATAACAAGAGGCTATATAGCAATTTTATAAAATGCAAGTAATGAGTGTTTACCCACACATACGTATAAATGGTATAGCTTCATAATCTCAAATTGTTCAAATCTCAAATTTCAGCATTTCGAGACCATGAAGCTGAAACGTTAGAATGCCGAAAGTGCCTAAGAGTGAATTTGAATATCTTGAATCCGCGCTTATGCATTTCTGGTACATTAGGTGAATTGTCTGTTTGGGATGGTGTTCGGAATGTCAGGTAAGTGAGTCCGAGTGTTTTTCTGGCTTGTACGTGTGGGTTAGGTTAGGGAGGTGTAACTTGAGATGTGAGTGTTGGAAGTGTTGGTGTTTGTGTGTGTGTGTATGTGTGTGTGTGTGTGTGTGTGTGTGTGTGTGTGTGTGTGTGTGTGTGTGTGTGTGTGTGTGTGCGCGTGTGTATGTGTGTGCGCGCGCGTGTGTGTGTGTGTGTGTGTGCGCGTGTGTGAGGGGACTGTAGAATGTCTGTGTGTGATTGTTTTCTTTTTTTCTCTTTGTGCAATCTCGGAGTTGGTATATATAAGTAGGAGGGTGTGGGGGGTGCAGGGGGGGCTTGCCCCCCTGCATTTCTGTATTGTAGGCATGTGCCTGTGTGGTGATAGTTTCGGCTTCATGGTGTCGACAATGCTGAAATTCGAGATTTCAGCAATTCGTGATTATGAAGTGGAACCGTATAAACATACATATAGTATAAATAGTCTTAATAACTGACAAGTAATATAGGGTGATTTTTCAGACGAGGAGGCTGTTTATTGATCATAAAAGGTGACATTTTATGTAGTTATGTTTATATATTTAAGGGATTTCTGTAAAAGTAATTCAAATATTTTTTTCATAATAAAAAACACTATTTATTATATACACCGAAAAATTTACTTCCCTATACAGATGTTTTTTTCTAAAGGAAATAAAGTTTTATTTGCATAACAGGAAAAGCTGTTGTTGGTGTGACAAAACAGGATATAGTTTATAAAAGGAAGCATAAGCATTTTTGTTAACTAGAAAACCTATCTATTGAAGCTATATGGAAGAACATTACCAGCATAAATATCATTTGTCTCAATAAAATACTAGGAAGTTTGCAAGATAAAAAACTGATTATTCATTTTATAAGAAACTGATATATACAGTGTACACACACATATATATATATATATATATATATATATATATATATATATATATAGTTTAACTTCATAAACAGGAATTGGTGAAATATCAAATTTCAGAAAGTCATGTCCATGAAGTTGAAACTTCAAAATAATGAAGGAGCATAAGCGCATTTAGGACTATGTCAAATTCGTGCTTATGTGTGTCCGTTATGTTGTGGAAGTGTTTGGCTGGGATGGTGTCTGCAGTTTAAGGTGAGTGAGTCTGCGTGAGTGTTTTTCTAACTTGTACGAGTGGGTTAGGGAAGGGAGGTGGAGGTATGATTGTGTGTTTTGGCTGTGTGTAATTATTTTTTTCTTGACTGTGCGATCTCAGAGTTGGTATATATAAGTAGGGGGGTGGGCGGTGCAGGGGGGCTTGCCCTCCTGCATTTGTGTAGTGTAGGTGTGTGTCTGTGTGGTGTTTTGCTGTATTTAGTTGTTTTGTGGTGTGGGTGTTATAGTTTGTGTGTTGTGTGCTGTATTGTGTATGTTCGATGTTTTGGTTTCATGATTGTGAAGTGTTGGTGTTGTGATGGTTTCGGCTTTATACTGCCGATGAAGTGAAACTATATATATATATATATATATATATATATATATATATATTTTTTTTTTTTTTTGGATCTACTTCGGTAGATCGAGTTATGAGAACGACGAAGACAACATTACCGAGACTAAACAACTGAAACCGTTAATAACCGACAATGCACATGCATGAACCTCATAATATTGAACCCAAATAATTGAAACATTAGAAAACCGAAGCACAAAACACCAAAAATAACCAGGTGATGTGACATGAAGTACCACTTCCATCCACTTTCATAAGTCACTGAAAACGCTTACACAACACCCGTATTTCCATCTAATGATACATATGTCTGTGCTACACACCAATAACTTGCAGTATACTATATTGCCATTTTCCACAGTACATTTCCAACAAAACAGTGCTCAGAACAGTGACAATTCTTTCCAGCAATGTAGTATACATATGTCATATCTTCAGTAGTGCTGCTATGGCTTTGAGGGGCTCCAACACAGAGTAGTCGCCTTTGTGTTCCAACAAAACTTCAAACTGTTATTGTCTCTGCAGTAACTGCCATTTCTTAGGCAATGGTGGACAGCCTGCAGACATCTGGATTCTCAACTCATCCACTCTGTTTTGTTCCCTGACTAAAGTGAACATCATGACAGACAAATCAGTCGCATGCTTGCCCAACAAATATCTTAGTCGCCTATGCCACGCCTCTACAGAGTTTTGGGTACCTGGCAAAAATAAAGCATTCAACTCCCACACATTCCAAAATTGTATAGGAAACAATGGCGGAAATCTAGACCCTTATGTCTAGTAGTAAATTTTCTCTGCTTTCCCAGTAAATACCAGTCTGAGAAATACTTCAGCAAATCAGAGCCCTCAGGAGGGAAATCAGCACGTAATAACTGAAAGGCAGGCAATACCTCATCCACTGGCAGAAACACTAACGCTGCCAAAGACTTCACTGACACTTGAAATCTAAACGAACTATTGTACAACCCGGCTAAAGCAAGAGACTGCAGTTTATGCCAAATATTCCTTCCATAGTGGAAAAAATGCCCTTCGAAACAGCCCCAGTTAATGTTCAATCTCACGCTTTTTAAAGCGGCTATTTTAAAATCACACAACACATAGTTAACATTGATTTCAAATCCTTCTGCTGCCATCAGTTCAAACAGACAGTTCCACATCATGTTGTATGACCTTAAAGACTTCTTGGACATCAGTAAAAACATCAGTGGTACTGACTTACTGTAAGCTCCGTACTTAACTAATCCGTGAATACTGTACAGTTGTCTACATACAGTCCCTTTACTAAAGTATGTTCCATCCATTAGCCAAATTGTTGCTCTTGACATATCATACAAGTTATTAATAGTGATAAACACTATCACTACAGTATTACTTTGCAAAAAAACTCCATCCTTGAGTGGAAATAGCATGACATCTAGGGTTTCTAAAGTTAAACTATCATCTATCAATGCTGTAAAGTGTCTCTTTCACACTCTGGTAATCTGTTGCAATAAACATTTCCTACTAGGCATACATGCAGCTAAGTCTAACAATGTTGAATCCAGCACATCATCCACTATTAAACATGGTGTATCCCTTGATAGCTCAGCCCTTTGCTTTAAATAACTACACACTGAATACTTTTCTGTTTCACAGGGATCTCCAGCATTGTTACGGGCGACCGACTTGCATAATTCCTCACCATCAGTGACACAGACGGTTATAGCTCTTCCTCTACATTTGTCTCTACATTTCTATTTACAAGTCCAGTATTTGTTAGACTTACATAACTTTTCCAAATGATATAGATAGCCTTCAACAACATGCATATTCTTTCCTTTCTGCGACCTCATTGTTTCATACACTGTTCCAATACTTCCTGGAATGCCGTACGTCACATCAGCCATCTTTACTTTGCATTAACTTTCTGGTATGTAGTACAAGTTAAAGATTTATACCCTTATATAGCATTACAAAGATCACAGTACATGAAATAAGCCATCTTTCCTGTACTTTAGGTTTCTGGTGCATATTATAATCTATTAAAGTACTATATAGTTACATATCATGGTTCAAATCCTAAGTAACCGAAGCTAGAGAGCAATATTCACGGATTCAATATTCAGGCTTTTACACGTTCAACCACTTGAAGGGATATAACTTTACATGACATAACAGCTCACAGAATGTGACATGAAACATCTTTATATACTTTAGCTTTCCGGTATATAGTAGAACTTGTTAAAATAATATACTGTTACATAGCATAACACTGCTCACAGAAAACACAAGCTAGCTAGTAGTTTTTTAATATTCATTATTCAGCATTTTGCCTTTTCGGTTATGTATGCTTTCAGTGGTTTTGTCTCGGTAATGTTGTCTTCGGTGTTCTTATAACTCAATCTACTGAAGTAGATCCATAAATATACCACATTTTTTATGAGGAGTGATTCGAGAGATCAGCGATATAAGACATGTATGGATTGACTTTGGGAAGAAGGAAAATGCCAAAATACAGAATGGCTGTTACAAGTAAATAATGCTATACAAAATGGCTGTTGGCATAAAATAAATATTCACATTGACTGCTGGCATACTGGGATATTATGCAGTGTGGCTTGACTTACAGTAAGCTGCTATTCCTGTAACAATTGATTGTGCAACATGACTGTTACTTATTATTGTATAGAATTACATAAGGGTTTGGGATTGATTGCAGGGGCAAACTGTTAGGCAGTATGGTTCATAGATTCATAGGTTCATAGGTTCATAGGAGGTTATTAGCTTAATGGCCCTAGGGCCTTTACAAGCCTAGCCAGGTAAAAAAAAACATGTGTCCTAATGGACCATAGTTAGATGGTTGTTGTTAGCAGAGCTATTCTGTGATCAGCACTGACTACCCTTATGCATGAGGGACATAGGTGCCACCCCAGGGTGAATTTATGGTCACTCATCCAATTGTTAAGATTGCAATTAAATAGGGTCAGTGAGGAGCTCTGCTTCAAGTGACGTGGGAGCATATTCCAGAAGAGTGGCAATCTCTTGCAGATATATTTGTCTCTCCAACATGTTTTGTTAATGTCACAGGCTAGGTTGCGATTTCTGGAGCGAATGACTCTTGCGCAGCATTTCCATTGGGGCAGAGTCAGAGACTGCTCTTTAGCTCAGGCACAGGTCACCTGTCAACAGCCTGTATGATACAAAGTACAGTGACAGGGCTTTTAGTCTTTTCATGTAAGTCATATTTTGGAGACCCTGGATTCTTGTGCTTAGAAACGTCTATGGTTTTCCCAGTTGCTGCAGGTGTCTGCTGAGAGCATTGTGTTCAATAAGTGGTCTGATAAGGGTAGAGTACAGTGGAGTTATAACCTCCTTAATCTTGGATGTGATGCCCTTATTTATGAGATGCACAATGTAGAAGGCTTTCTTTGCCACTGTGGACACATGGTGATCGAAGTTTAAATTGCTATAAACCTGTCTTCCCAAGTCTCGCAACACTTGGTTTGAGCTTAGAGAGTTGTTGTCTATATCATAATCTGCAGGGGCTACTTCTTTGCCAAAGGGGATAATGAGGCAATTTTTTTGCCTTTATTTTTAGTCTGTGACTTTGGCACCAATCATTTATCTGCATCAGCAACTTCTCTAATATGTTTACATAATTGGGGGACTCAACGATTGCTCTAAGTTTGCAGTCATCTGCAGAGTTGGTAAGCCACAGGCCATCTACTTTCTCCTGGAACTCAGAGAAATAGATTACAAACAGTAGAGGGCCCAGCACAGATCCTTGTTGTACCCCACTGGTAACTGGTCTACTGTTGGAGGTGGACTCCCCAACTTTGGCAGTGTGCATTCTGTCAGTGAGCCAGGTGAGTGCCCATCTAGTGATGTATGGGTGAGTTTCTCAATGATCCCTGAGTGGGGAATTGTGTCAGAAGCTTTGGCTAAATCAAGATAGGCAGTATGTACTGCTTTTCCCTCATCCATGGTCTTCTTCTTCTTCTTTCGGCTGCTCCCATTAGGGGTCACAACAGCGGATCAACTGTTTCCATTTCTTTCTGTCCTCTGCATCTTGCTCTGTCACACCAACCACCTGCATGTCCTCTCTCACCACATCCATAAACCTTATCTTAGGCCTTCCTCTTTTCCTGTTACCTGGCAGCTTCATCTTTAGCATCTTTTTCCCAATATACTCTGCATCCCTCCTCAGCACATGTCCAAACCAATGTAATCTTGCCTCTCTGGCTTTGTCTCCAAACCTTCCAACCTGGACTGACCCTCTAATATACTTATTCCTAATCCTGTCCATCCTCATCACACCCAGTGCAAATCTTAACATCTTCAACTCTGCCTTGTCAAACTCTGACTCCTGCCTTTTTGTCAATGCCACTGTCTCCAACTCATATAACATAGCTGGTTTCACTACCCTCTTGTAGACCTTCCCTTTCACTCTTACTGGTACTCGTCTGTCACAAATCACTCCTGACACTCTTCTCCACCCACTCAATCATACCTGTCCTCTCTTCATCACCTCTCTTCCACAGTCACCATTTCTCAGAACTATTGATCCCAAGTATTTAAACTCATCCACCATCGCCACCACTACTCCCTGCATCCTCACCATTCCTCTATCCTCCCTCTCATTCACACACACATATTCTGTCTTAGTCCTGCTGACCTTCATTCCTCTTCTCTCTAGAGCACATCTCCACCTCTCCCCCACCTTTTCCCTACTCTCACTATAGATCACAGTGCCATCTGCAAACATAGTCCACGGGGACTCCTGTCTGATCTCGTCTGTCAACCTGTCCATCACCATTGCAAATAAGAAAGGGCTCAGAGCTGATCCTTGATGTAATCCCACCTCCACCTTAAACACATCCGTCACTCCCACCGCAGACCTCACCGCTGTCACACTACCCTCGTACATATCCTGTACCACTCTTACATACTTCTCTGACACTCCCAACTTCCTCATACAATACCACAACCCCTTTCTAGACACCCTGACATATGCTTTCTCTAAGTCCACAAAGACACAATGCAACTCCTTCTGACCTTCTCTGTACTTGTCCATCAACACTCTCAGAGCAAACATAGCATCTGTAGTGCTCTTTCCTGGCATGAAACCATACTGCTGATCACTAATCATCACCTCCCTTCTTAACCTAGCTTCCACTTCTCCTTCCCATAACTTCATGCTGTGACTGATCAATTTAATCCCTCTGTAGTTACTACAGCTCTGCACATCACTCTTATTCTTAAAAATTGGTACCAAAACACTTTTTTTCCATTCCTCAGGCATCCTCTCACTTTCCAAGATTTCATTAAACAATGTGGTTAAAAACTCCACTGCCATTTCACCTAAACACCTCCATGCTTCCACAGGTATGTCATCTGGACCAACAGCCTTTCCATTCTTCATCCTCTTCATAGCTATCCTTACTTCCTTCTTGCTAATCAACTGCAGTTTATGATTCACTATCCACACATCATCCAACCTTCTCTCCCTCTCATTCTCTTCATTCATCAGTCCCTCAAAGTAGTCTTTCCATCTGCTCAACACACTCTCCTTGCTTGTGAGTACATTTCCCTCATTATCCTTTATCACCCTTACCTGCTGCACATCTTTCCTAGCTCAGTCCCTTTGTCTAGCCAATCGGTACAGGTCCTTTTCTCCCTCCTTAGTGTCCAACCTTTCATACAACTCTTCATACGCCTTATCCTTAGCCTTCGCCACTTCTCTCTTTGCCATGCACCTCATCTCCTTATACTCTTGTCTGCTTTCTTCATCTCTCTGACAATCCCACTTCTTCGACAACCTCTTTCTCTGTATACTCTCCTGTACTTCTTCATTCCACCACCAGGTCTCCTTGTCCTCCTTCCTCTTTCAAGATGTCACATCAAGCACCTTTCTAGCCATCTCTCTTACTAGCTTTGTTGTAGTTACCCAGCTATTTGGTAACTCTTCACTGCCACCCAGTGCCTGTCTTAACTCTTCCCTGAACTCCACCTCACAATTACCCTTTTTCAGTTACCACCATTTGATCCTTGGCTCTACCCTCACACTCATCCTCCTCTTCTTAATCACCAATGTCATCCTACAAACCACCATCCTATGCTGCCTAACTACACTTTCCCCTACCACCACTTTACAGTCTCCAATCCCCTTCAGACTGGCCCTTCTACATAAGATATAATCTACCTGTGTGCATCTTCCTCCACTCTTGTATGTCACCCTTTGCCCTCATCCAGGGTTTTGGTGACATTTCAAATAAGTCCACCAGGTTTAATAAGCAAGATCTACCCCTGACAAAAACAAACTGGGTCAGATCAAGAGTTTGAAGGTCACCTGTGTCCTTGTGGATAAGGTTCATGATAATTTTTTCCATGGCCTTGCAGATAAGGCTGGTTAGGTTTATGGGTTGATAGTTTCCTGGGTTGGTTGATGGACCCCCTTTGTGCAAGCGAATTACTGTTGCTGTTCTCCACTCTGCCAGAACAAAACCAGTGCTCAGGCTATGGAAGGGCTGGTTGTTTTTGTTGCTACCATAGAAAGTTGGTCATCTTGTACTTTATGGCCTTGTAACATAAATGCCACCAAAAATCAGAACATCTTAGCATTACTAAATGCAGTGCATGCTGAAATGCATGGCCTCTTACACAGTTTATTTTACCTCATTACCTGCATCCAAAGCTTACCAGACTGAGACTGTATCAGTAGCATAAAGGGATAAAGCTCTGACTATGGCTCAGATGACCTGAGATATGTTAGTGCCTCAGAACTGTGATGCTGAAAGACAGTAGGATTGGTATGCCCACTCTCGAAGGGAGGAGGTACATGCTTAGGGGCACAGTTGTGCAGGTTTATTTCCCTGGTGGAGAATAAATAGATAACCATGCAATGCCTTCATATGATTGGGCAGGACAGTCCTGCTGATGTCAACTGTTTGTGGAAGAGGGGGTGGTGCAGCAGATACCCATAGTGCACCCACCTTTAGGTGGTCACTGAGTGACTGAAGAGTGTAGGGCAAAAACAATGAAAAAAATGTCCATGACTGGCAGGCAGCAGAGCAAAGAGGAGCAGGAAGAAAGGTATTGCAGACATTCCAGAGCACTGTCAGTTTTATAGAATAATTTGAGCCCAATGCCTGTTGTTATTGCAGAACTGTTTTGATAACCATGGGAAGATTTCTTTTAGAAGTGATCTGTCAAAATGGCTCAAACTAAAAACATGCAGTTTGTTATGCCTGACATGTATTGCGAAAGCATTCAAAATAAGTTTTGTTAGTGAAGGATTTAATACTAAAAAGGGTTTTAACTATTACAGTGGTTAAACAGTAATACAGGCCACTGCAATAGTGTCTCAGATAGACTGATCTACCTTTATAGCGTGTTTAGGTCCCAAAGCACTGTCTAAATGATTATCTAATGCCCCTTCAAAAACTTCTAAATTCTTACTGTCCCTTACTAATTGTGGCAATGCTTTCCATTCATTAATGAATCTTTCTGTATACCATGTGGTTTTCTATTATTTTGAATAAACTTTTCAAATTCTGAAAGACTCAAGCCTTTCCCTCATTCTTATTTTTTATCCCAACCGCTCCCATAAGAACCATTGTGTCTGCACTTTACATGCCTGAAGTCTCTCCTCCTCTTTCTACATGATATGTAGAGCCAATTTTTCAAAACTGTTATTGAATCTCAATCTTTCATAGCCCTGTATTAACTTTGTGTATTTACATTGTACACATTCCGGTTTATGTTAACATCTCTTGGTAACAGTGTAAAAGACTAGGATACAGTACTGTTTCCTGGATTAATTAAAGAGACAAATATAATTTTAATATAACTGCATTTCTTTATTTGACAAGCCTTCTCTCACACTCTGTAATCTGATTGCATTATTTTATAACTATATTTACCTGATCATTAAAGCTCAAATTTTCTTCTACTAGGATACCAAAGTTTTTGCACATATATCAGCATTGTTTAACATGTATACATTGACATTATACATATCTAAGTTATTTCATGACCTAAATTCTATTTGTTTTGTCTCCTCACTTTCACTGTCACTCTGACAGCTGTCCCAGTGCCCCACATCCTTCTATGGGACTAATGGAACTCAAGTTCAACCCCCCCCCCCGTTCCAATGCCTCAATTCAAGGTGGGGCCAGTGAGGATCCTAAGGGCATCCATGGGGGCACTGTCAAAACAAGATGTTCTATTTGCTTTAGTCAGAAGTAACCACACTTTACACCACTGACTTTAATTACTGCCCTGGAAACCTGTGCATTTTATAACTTCATTGAGTTGTCCTGACACATGCTTAATTCAACTTTCTGAAATATTTTACCATGAAAGCATTAGCTCTCTCAAACTCATGATTAGGATGTCTGTGTTTAACATTTAGATTAATAGTTTGATATTACATTTCTGATGTCCTCCAACTCTCAACTGTAGCAACAGTTGTACCTCATGTTGAATTTGGCTTACGGAGCCCTGAACCAACTTCAGAAAAAAAAATGATTGTTTTCATTATGTATCTAGGGGAAGTGCATAGAAAGTATATGCATCTGGGGAAATCCAGTCTATGCTCTTAAACTGGCAGTATTTATGTCCATAATCTAAAGGTAATGACACTGAAGGTTGTGGTGGGAAAATTCCAGTACAGGGGGATTACTCTGAAGCAGTGTAGTTTCTCAGACTCATTGAAGCTGAAGCCAAAAACCGAGACTCTCAAGCTGCTGGATGAAATTGTTAATTATAGTAAATAAGTGGCTTTTACTTACTTATTCATTTATTTATTGTTTGTTTGTTAAATGGCTGGGTCTGCTGGTATAAGACCCTTTCAGATACTGCCCAGGCCACATGACAAATATATTAATGTGACAGACATTAGTAAACAGCCAAGTATCTATTATTATTATTATACATGATGGCATAAGAGAATGTGCAATACACTTATAATAAGGAAATTTAACTTATATATACAACAGCCGAAGTTATATATATAAACACAGTGCTAGGGAAGATTGGTATAATAAAGCAGCAAAATAATACGTGGTGTAATACAATATTTACACACACACACACACACACACACACACACACACACACACACACACACACACACACACACACACACACACACACACACTTTAAAATACAGCTGACTGTAGAGGATGTACAAGAAAATGAAATAATACTTTGTCAGACCAGTTTCAATGCTGAAGTAAGAAACAGCCATTTTATTTAGTGTCTGTAGAATGAAAAGATGGTAGGGATGTATTAGATGGCTTTGATGCTTTGATCAAGAATGTTGCAGATGAATATAAGCTTGGGATAGATGCATACTGAAGGAATAGACATATTAAAAAAAATAACAGCCTCTGTGTACTGAACTTTGCCATCATGCAGACAGGTTAAAGGCCAAGGCATGTGATAAGCTTATTAGCATATGGATTCTTATTATAGACTATGAAAAAATAAGTTTTATTGTAAAATGGATTTTATTTACAAAGTGAAGCATATCCTACCAGTACTGATAAGTTTAAAACTCTATTAAAATAATTTAAACAAAAAAAATTACCAAAAAGTATTAAAAATGAGAGAATGTTTCTTATTATAGTAATAACTGAATTAATTTGAGGAAGTCAGTGTAATGTTTTGAGGGAATACTGTTTAATCAAACAACAGTGCAGACTTTATTTAATCCCACAATGCTTTCTAGAAAATGGTTTAATTACCCAAATGTATGCATTTCAACAGCAGATTTCCTTTTTTAGATAGTACTGAAAAAAAAACTGCATTTCACATTTCTTTCAGATAATGTCTCACTTATAATGTAGAACAGCAGAACGACAAGGTGTGTTAGCATGTGTGATGCAGTCTTTGACTTATTTATTCCTATCCTAAAGGCAATAAAACTAGATGTAAGCAGGTATAGTATAAAAAGCACAGTCAGAAGTATCTTTCTGCAACTTCACAAATGCTACTCTTATAAGTAGTGGCCAATTAAACATTTCCCAAAACTATAACCAGGCAAAAACAGTCCACAGGAAACGTATTGCCGTAGTAAAATATGCCAAGACACAATAAAATTAAATATTTATAGGCAAAATGAAGCATAGCTAGCATATAAAACCAAATCGTACTATATTCAGGTAAGTGCTTTCACCACATCAATGTGGCTTCTTCAGACCTTAATAACATACACCAATAAAACAATAAAACAATTTGAAGTGTTTTATAAGTGTTTGTTTTATTGGTGTATGTTATTAAGGTCTGAAGAAGCTGTGTTGATGTGGTGAAAGCGCTTACCTGAATAAAGTACGATTTGGTTTTATATGCTCGCTGTGCTTCGTTTTGCCTATAAATATTTAATTTTATTATTTCCTAAAACTACATAAACTGTCACAGCTGCACAATACAATCCAGAAAGATGCTGTAAATGATTTTGTGAATGTGTTATTGTATCTGTCACCTACCCCCTAATTTCACACTTATATCATTTTTTGAGTCTGAGAAGCATACAATGTATTCCTGTTTTAGTAGCTTATTTGCTTTGGTGAGAGTGATGAGTGTTTGTGTATATGTCTATTAACTACAGGGTTTAAATATAGTCCTCTGCAATATTATTTTAAATTAAATTACATAAGTGCATGTTAATGCAGCAGCAAAAACATATTGTGTTTATTAGGTGGTGTTTCTTCTGCTGAAATACCACTGCTCAAGTCATAGTAAGCTGAGCATAATAGTTCAGAGCTAGCAGTGTTCTCCAGATTCTGCAGACAAAAGAAGAAATCCAAATACTTTATTATTTTATAATAATTTTTTTCCTTTAAGAATCACAAATTATCTTTACTTTAATTAATGATGACCTCAGTGGGTATTATTATGTAGCAGGGAATGTGGCGGGCATGCAATCTGTGTACAACAATAATTTCTGTCAAATATCTTTTTTTCATCTTCTGATCATATATATTTTTTTTAAATTCAAGGAAGAATCTTTTATCTTTTTTTGCAAGCTCCATGTTGATTTTCAGTATTATCTTTAGTGGATTCTATAAATTCAACTGCATTTTTGTCACTTGACAATAACGGTGAGAATGAATTAACCATGTCTTCATTCATTACTATCTCAGACTCGTAAATACTAGATGCCCATTTCACTGCTGAATTTCAGAAGTCCTGTTTAGTTTGTGTAATTTTTTTCTTTTCTCCATATTTGGGTTTATGCTGAGCTCTTCAGATGGTCAAACTACCTAGTTCCCCCAAATCATTTTCCCAGAGATCTGAGTGCCAGGATTGAGAGGAATATTTAATTCGTATCTACTATGATAGTGCTTTTTGTTTGTAAAACATTTACCACTCTTTCAGGTAGAAATTTGTAGAGAAGATTATGCTTTAACTTCAGGTGGGGTGGTGATTCACTTGTGTGAGTGCTATATCCCATCATGAGTACCTCCCTTCTAGTGACCTTTACTTTATCCACTGTTATCAATCAGTTCCCTAGGATATCCTCTATCATAAAACATGCTTGACAAGATTTTCATTTCAGTAAGGAAAACTTTTTCGTCACTGATAATTCTAGATAATCGTACCATCTGTCCTTTGACCAAATTCTTCCTTTGATGGTAAGGGTGACAACTATCAAAATGTAAATAAGAATTGGAGTGTGTTTTTTTCCTATGAATATTAGTATCTAACGTGTCATTGTTTTTGTACAATAAAATATCAAGATATTCACAATAATTATCAACCATCTTACTGGTAAAACTCAGGAAGGTTGTTGTAGTATTCAGGAATGATTCAAACTCAGTAAATCTTTCTTTAGTACCCTTCCAAAAAATCAAAATGTCGTCCAAAAACCTCAAATATAAAACCACATCATCCCAGAAACATGAGGAAAAAATCGTTTGTGTCTCCCAAAACGCTAACACCATATTGGCATAAATCGGGGTGCACTGTGCCCCCATTGCTACACCTGTTTTTTGTCTGAAATATTCGCCGTTCAGGAACATGAAATTATTTTCAAGGACTAGTTCCATTAATTCCTTAATGAATCTATATTTATCACTACTAAGTGTACCAAACTTGAGTAGGCTCACTTCAAACATCTCCAAACCTTGCTTGTGTGGTATAGCAGTGAAAAGACTCACAATATCAATAGTCACCATAAAAAAACCCTGGGTTATTCCACCAAGCCTAGTTCTAATTTTGTCCAGACAATGCCATGAATCCTTAACAATATGATCCAGATTACCTAACACATCCTGACAGTGAAAATCAATAAATGAAGCCATAGCCTCAGTTTTGGACCCTCTGGCTGAAACAATGGGTCAAAATGGTGGGTCATGAATGCTTTTATGAATTTTTGGAATACCAAAGATGGATGGAGTAATAGGATGTTCCACATTGAGAAAATTGTATTCATCCTTAGCAATAACTCCATCCATCAAGTATTCATACATGATCCAATCCAATTTAGTGTATGCTCTATTCATTTCATGTCTTGACACCTTCTCATATGTGTTATTGTCATTTAGCATAGTTGTAATTTTGTTACCCAGGGGTTTTTTTATGGTGACTATTGATATTGTGAGTCTTTTCACTGCTATACCACACAAGCAAGGTTTGGAGATGTTTGAAGCGAGCCTACTCAAGTTTGGTACACTTAGTAGTGATAAATGTAGATTCATTAAGGAATTAATGGAACTAGTCCTTGAAAATAATTTCATGTTCCTGAACGGCGAATATTTCAGACAAAAAACGGGTGTAGCAATGGGGGCATGGTGCGCCCTGATTTATGCCAATATGGTGTTAGCGTTTTGGGAGACACAAACGATTTTTTCCTCATGTTTCTGGGATGATGTGGTTTTATATTTGAGGTTTTTGGACGACATTTTGATTTTTTGGAAGGGTACTAAAGAAAGATTTACTGAGTTTGAATCATTCCTGAATACTACAACAACCTTCCTGAGTTTTACCAGTAAGATGGTTGATAATTATTGTGAATATCTTGATATGTTATTGTACAAAAACAATGACACGTTAGATACTAATATTCATAGGAAAAAAACACACTCCAATTCTTATTTACATTTTGATAGTTGTCACCCTTACCATCAAAGGAAGAATTTGGTCAAAGGACAGATGGTAAGATTATCTAGAATTATCAGTGACGATAAAGTTTTCCTTACTGAAATAAAAATCTTGTCCAGCATGTTTTATGATAGAGGATATCCTGGGGAACTGATTGATAATATCAGTAATGAGATACGGATCAAAAGAAATCATGTCTACTAACCTATTATTAAATTTGGTCTTCCTAACACCACTATTAAGAACAGACCACCTATTGGTAATGACACTTTAGTCATCCCTTATAATGATGCATCCATGAAGATAGAAAATGCTGTAAGGGATTGTTGGTCTAGTGTATTCATGAACCAGGGTGAATGCACTGATATTTTGTTTTTTTTGCCCAAAATTACATACAGTAGAGGTATGAATTTGAAAGAGTATTTTGAATCAACACAGAGTATGAATACGTATGTTAAGTCTAAGATGGGCAAATGTGGGTTTTGCCATTTCTGTAGATTCATCAATGATGGTCCATATGCAGTAGTTCCTAACTATGGTAAAACCATCAGATGCCCGGGACATTGTAGTTGCAAAACAAAAATGGTAGTATACCTTGATACCTGCTCTACATGTCCAGCATACTATGTTGGGAAAACTATTAGGATGCTAAAAGACCGAATAGGTGAACATGTTAGGGACATTAAAAAGAAGAAAGATACCAGTGCATTATATTTACATAGCACAAGATGCGATAATTTTAAAAGGTTTCTATTTTTTGTTATTGATAGAATACCTTTCAACAGCAATAAAGGTGGTGATGAAAAAACACTATTAGAGGTTATGGAATGTTTGTGGCAGCTTAAATTTAACGCTAACACATACCCTGGTATTAATGATTGTATTTCCATAGCCAGTGTACTTAAATACAAATCGTTATTCATATAGGTTTTAGAGTTATATAGCTTATTATATACATCCTCCATTTTACACCATTTTAGGTTTTAATTATTTGTGCCTCGTGTGTTTTATTTCATTTTAATTTATTTTATTTTGTGTAAATTATTAAATTATTTAATTACTTATTAAATTATTGAATCAACTAAAGTATTATATTTAAAATCAGGTTGCATTTTTAATTGCATTCTAGTATTTAGTATTTTGTATTTTTTAATTTTTAGTTAGTATATTTATCATGACTTTATATATTAGGTGTCTCAGCATCAAATAGAAGTGTTTAATTGATTAATTGTATAATTATTTATTGATGCATCTATTTAAACTAAGAATTTTATGAATGACATTGTACTCTGATGATGCCCACTGTTTGGGTGAAAGCGCTTAGTACTTGGTCGGACTTTAAGCAATAAACCTGAGTTCTATAAGTGTATTTGGTTCGTCTTGATTGTTTTACAGGTCATCTTTCGTTTTTTGGATAATGGTGATTATTCCCTTCTAAGGGAGTTGTGTTTTGTGCAGGTTGGGGAAATGTGCAATATTAATGACAAACTGCTTTACGAAGAATCTATATTTTAAAATTTGATACTGTGGTACCTGTGGGTATAAATTTGGAAGTTAATTGGAAGCAGTTTTTATGTAATTGATGTATTGGTTTTAATTAATGTGCTATATAAGCTGTGTGATTGTTGCAGTATGTATTACTCCTAGAAAGCCGTAAGCCGAGGTGCTAGAGTATCTTAAGTGCTGTTTTATATTACATTTTTCTTCTACTGTGGCCGATTGTGGATTACTTGCTTTCTTTCAAGTTGCTTCCAAATCATTTTGTACTTGCCTTTGTAGGATTTGATCTTTTTTCCCAAGTTCTTTCTTTGCAGACATTTTTGAGATTACCCTTAGAAAGAGAGATCTGAGGTTATCCCTTAGAGCTAGGACTTTTTTTTTTCTGTTGTACAATTTGATGATAGTAGGTTTCCTCATATGAGCTGTATTTATTTATTTATTAATATATTTATATATTTTACTTTGCCATGATAATTGTGACAAATGGAATTCAGGTAGAAGTAAGTTGCTGCTTTAGCTACTGGGTCTGATAATGAAAAAAAAATTTGTTTTTTAAATTTGATTACATCATCTGAGAGTGCTAAGAACTTTGTTTTAGCAATATTAATGAGTACAGTAGGTGGTTCCCGTATGGTCAAAACTCTGAGGTCAAGAATTTGGTTTGCCAAACTGTTCTGACTCAGATGACACTACAGTAGGGATCAGGGAATTTGCCCTTTTCACACCGTAATGCGATCTCGGAATTGGTATAAATAATTATCAGGGGATGTGGGGGGTACAGGAAGGCTTGAGCACTTGCAAAAATGCTATTTGTGTTGTTGGTGGGTTTTGTGTGGATTTATGTCATGTTTTTCAATTAACTGCATTGCCAACCATGTGGTCTCGACCATATGAATTTTGACAATGTTGTTTTGCGATAAATTGACATAGATCCCAGTAGGTTTGATGGATTATCCATATTGTATGTTGGGATCTAAGGAAAAATGTGATGTTTTAGTGATGTTAAATTCAGAAAAAATTAATTTGGTTTGATAGTTAAGGACTCGAGTTTTTTGATAAATATCACGGACAGTGTGAGACATAGAATGAGTTTCTGTCATTAGCAATGATAGTGTAGTTTATTGACATGACACTAAGATATATAGATATATAGAAGTTCAAGGTCATTGTGTTGAATTTGCATTAGGTAATGGGATTATGGATGACTGTTTTTACTCCCCAACAGGGGTGCAGCTGTCTATTTTTGCAGGTGGTGCCATTCCCTGATTTGATGTCCTCTCTTAACTGACTAAATAAAAGTTATTTTCTCCTTTTAAACTGTAATGAGCTGCTTTCTAAGCTTCTTGCAAATATCAGCTCAAGTTTATGTCACACACAGAGTGCTACAGCTCTTCAGCTCTGATTGCAAATTCAGTACTGACATTTATTTATAAATGTTGGTATACACTGAAGACTGACTGAGATTTACCAGTCCTGCCAACTAAGACTTTGTTCCCAGGGTGGCTGTTCCCTTCACCCCACCCTATCTATGCCTCAGTACTGCAGCCATCACTGGAAGATATAAATGAATAACAGGTGTTAAACCCAAATAAAGAGAGAGTGTTTTCACAACACTGGACCTCAGTTTCAGAAATTTTGCAAATGTGTATGTTCTCAAGGATCAGAAAATCCTCCAGGTCAGGCAATTTTCCTTATTTAGACTTAGCGCTGAGCAGTGCCAGTTTTGTACTGTACTGAATTTAATTTATTGCGGTGGTGGAGCTGCGGTAGCATTGTCGCCTCACAGTAAGACAATGTCCGGTTCGATTCTCAGCTAGAGCATCTTCTACAGTGGAGACATGCATGAATGGGCGTACCTTCGTTGAAGGTTGTGCATCAGGCCTGGCAAGCCGGTATGTAAAAATCAATTGCCAATCATTAGCGGACTGGAGTTCCACTGTGGCGACCCCTAACCGGGAAAAGCCGAAAGACACAAACAAACTGAATTTAATTTATTAAGCTAAAAGGTCTATAAGATTGACTTTGCCTAAAGCAAAACACATTATGGGGAGTACAAAATGCTTTAGTCAGTAGGCAGAAGTCCTGTAGGTAAAGTCCATCCCTGGTGAAGCCAGCAGGACTGTTGACCATCTATTCCTATGCTAACATACATTGGATCCCTCTTGAATATCAATAGTTGCAGAGCAAGTTGTTGAGATCACTGTTTATTTGTATTATGGCATAATTCATGGTGATAGCAAGATGATGCTGAAGGCCATTTTCTATGTACCCCTTCATCTCCCTCTGGGTGGAGTATGTAAGATCATTCATACTCCTATGTGGGCAACAATTAGATCACATGTGTGCTTGAGGGACAGAGATCTAAAGCCCCTATTGATATCACAAATTCTAGCACCTGATAGAAAGCTGACCATCACTCCTTGCTCATCCTGGTGAGTGAAGTCTCTGTAAGTCTGACAACAGAGTCACCTATGAGTGGAATAAAGTCATGAGTACTAGCATGCTCTGAAGGATTTAGGCATGCAGTACTGGTGACCCTTGTTTGGGGAGAAAGTAGGGGATGTAAGGGTGTGCGTGTGTGTGTGTGTGTGTGTGTGTGTGTGTGTGTGTGTGTGTGTGTGTGTGTGTGTGTGTGTGTGTGTGTATGTGTGTGTATGTAGAGTGGGTACAGGTGTAGTGAATGTGGTGCGACTATGCGGCTGAGGTGTAGGTCTACAGGTTGGGACCTCAGCATACGCATTAAGAGTTTAGTACCAGTAGGAGCATACTATTCCCTGACAAAGCTGATAGAGAGGCTGTCCTCCATTTTGAACAACTATTTATACCTCCTACAACTGAGTTCTATACAATAAGCAATTGACATTGTGCCTAAGGCAGTTAATACACTGTAAAAGCATGCCTAGTGCTAGCATGCTAGAAAAAGATGGAGTAAGATTGCACCTGGATTCCATGGTAGTAGAGATATGTGACACAAAGACAGGGAACAAGTAGAGACTATACTCCAAAAATGTATAAAATACAATATAACTGCAGACAGGGTTTACTATAAGAGGAGCTATACACAGCAAATAGCCTGTAGAAAGGATATGCATAGAAACAAAGTGTAAGGAGCCCTTTTTACCCTGGGATAGTAACTAAGGAGTCTCATTTCTCACCACTGTCTCTGGTAAGGGAGTGTCATTAAAAACAGGGAAAGAAATACACAATTTCCCCCAAGAGTACACCAGGAACAGTTTCCAAACCTGGGACTGGACTATATGCTACACTCCAGATCCCCAAACGAGTCTACACACTAACCACTGCAGAGCACTGTGTCTCAGTTCTATGTATCTGACACACTCACTCTTAAATGTCTCATAATCACACATACACACGCTCTTGGGAAAGCCTGACACAGATTTACCTGCTGTGTTTCTTTGCCCAAATTACAAGGTGATGGCTGCCATCAGTAAAATACCACAATATCCTTCAAAATGGATGTTCAGTTATATTGGATAAAATAGATATTGAAACAAATGGTAGCATGTATCACAAGCAGTAAGGTTTTTCGCAGTGGCCCTGGTGTTATCACAATAAGCATAAATACTCTGAAGTTATTAAAAATATTCACCAAATAACCAGCCACAATGAGACGTAGTAAAACATTTAATAATAAATATAAGGATTTAAAGCATGTAAATACTGAATAACTGATTCCAATAAACAACAGAGTTTCACACACAGGAAATATGAAAATAATACTGTAGGCTAGATCTCACATTGAATTTAGAAAACCTCTAACTAGCTAGCTGTAGTTCACTTACTATCTGAAGATTAACCGTCCCTATTTAAATGTGAGTGTTTTTTCCTATGGATATATCTGATGAAGTTTTACTTGTTGTAGAATGAAAGCACTCATATCATATTAAAACTTTGGAATTTATAAAACATACATTTTGGATTTATCTTTTTTGCAGTAGTTGGGGGCATAGTACTTCTTTTGCCAGGCAATCTCTGTGGATTTATCGGTTTGCGCTTTTTCATGCTGCATACCAGGAATTATGCAACTGTATACTGTAACACAGGGCAGCACACCAGAATACATGAATTGTATGTAACAGAGTGCAATGTAACACAGTTCTTTGCAGCAAAAGTAGAGATAAAAGGCAATACTGTGCAGTATAATACAGAGCTGTATAACTCTGTATGACAATGCATAATATTAGTTTGTCACAACAAGTAGATAATTCTATTCAGTACAATGCAATATAATGCTGTATGACATGGCACAGTTTACCAGAACATCACAATAATTAGGTTCTAGTGCCACAACAAGTATGCTCAAGTGCCACAAGACAATGCAGTGCAGTATAACACAGTTGAGTACAGCAGCATATACTATATCATCACAACAGGCAGGCTCAGGGGTAACAGTACCTTATAGCCTTGAAAGGATTTGATTGACAGGCAGGCTTGCATTGATGAAGCTTGAAAGGACCCGGCCTGTCACATAAGCATATTGTCATTTGATTTGGAGTTCCTTGTGAATCCCAAACAGTAACAAGAAGACAAGATCTGTACAGTTGCCATCGCATTTTGCTTGTTAAGGCAGAAAGGGTTAGCAGCTCACTGACATCATTAATGGTACGTGCAGTCACTCAGGGGATGAAAGTTCTAATGTAGCACACGTTTTTCAGGACTGCAGGAACAAACATTCAGGAAGAAAGAAAATAATCGATGGTGATGGGATTGAGGTTAATGGGGCAGCATTATAATTCCACCACACTTGTTTGCCTTCAACAGATTTAATGAATCCATATTCATTTTAAAGCAGATGGGGTATTTGCCAGAAATGCACTCTACTATACAGATTTTTTCCGTAGCAAAAGATTATTTATGTGAAAAGAATAGACAAATGCCTTTGTCCATCAGCGCTCTTGGGAGGTGAATTAAATCCAGCATTAAAAAAGAATTGTCTTAAAGTGCTTTCTGCAATCTGTTCATAACATAATATTTACAGTATTAATTCTGCAAACTAATATTTTAAGGAAATGGAATTACCCTCCCCAAGTTAGTAATTTCAAGATTTGAATTCAGTGTTTTTAGCATATTGAAATTCACTTATTAAATTATTCCATTAAAAAAATAAATATACATACCTTTTAAAACAGTTTTAGTCATTTGAAATTTTGATCACTACATGGGCAATTTGCTTATAAACTGCAATTTCTGTTCCATTAATTGATTAAATCAATGTAAATAAACCAAACGTATATTAGTTCTTATTAATGTGTTAAAAGTAGCACTGCATAGCATAATATGAAAAAAGTAGACCTTTATGTAGACTAAGATGACAGGGTACAGTCGAACTTTGATACAGCTACTCTTTTGGAAAGCAGTTTGTGGCAGTAACAGTGGCATTAGTGTGCTCACTTTTGTTCTTTTAAAAGTCGGTTTAGCCAGCATTTCAGCATGTTTATTTATGCTGCATAATGGCTCACTGCTAAGGTTTGTCTCATATTTGCAGGGTCTTGGGGTCATTCATGATCCCCAGTTATTGTTTGTTTGTAGTTTGCTTATTCTTTATATTTTTTGTGTACATTTTCTGCTGGTGTACCAGTTTCCCCCATCTTTTGAAAGCAAGTGGTCAAAATGTCCTTACATGTTGCACGTTTTTCCTGAGGGCTGAAGTAGTGAATGCAAATTGGTTATGAAAGCTCATTTCACTTGCCCAAAATAAGTAATAGGCAGGATTTGTAAATGTCTCAAAGTAGTAAGATGGTTTATTGCTTTATAAGGAACTTCCATTCCAAAGTCTCCATTAGGTAAAAAATAATGGAAGAAGAAGGGGTGAGGGATTAGTTGCTGGGACACAGGGGGCATAGCCAATGTTAGTTCAGCTCTGGTTAACTATCAAACTATCTCAGTGATAGCCAACACACTTAGATGACTAGAGACCAGAGCAAGAGTTGTCAACTAATAGTCTGTTTGTAGCATTGAGAACTAACACAGCCTCTATGGTAGTACAAAGACTGGAATAGTCTACAGAATACGCTAGACATATAACACAGCATTGTACCCAGACTGCTACTGATAAAACAAGACACCAATCTCTAGAGTTACAGTTGGTTCCCAGATTGCTGATGATAGTGCACAACTATGCATATGTATGGACCACCACAGCAACTGGGTCACTATATATATCCTGAGTCTGAGTCTGACTGCAGTGATTGATGGAGACTTGCAAGTATATGATGCACTGCTGATCTTCACTGCTCAACCCTAGCTGGGAAAACAGGTTCCAAAATGTTGCTGATGTTCCTATATAAATTTCACAGCTGGTGATATAAGTAATGGGTCATACCCTCCAGGTAAATGTATAGCCAGAGTGATATCCTGGCAGTTGTTGCAGAGAGTTAAGACTGTGAGCTGTAGTTTAGCCATCATTTACCTGCTGTGTGACCTTGAGTAAAACATTGTTCCATGGTTGCACCTGAAATGAGACTGTTTGTCCAGTGTACCTACATGGTTAACAAAAGGGTATTATTATTATTATTATTATTGCTATAATTACTTCAGACATACATATAACACTAAATACTGTCCTATGATAATTACAGAAATACTGAGACTACTGAACCAATGAACTCTGCCAAGTTGTGCCAGCCAAAGGGAAAGGAAACACCTGCTTCTATTTGATTTCAGCCTCACAGGGAATTCCTGACTGGTGTTATTTATTCACCAACTCATTATTCATCTAAATAGAGTGGTGTCTCCACCATGGAACTTTGGTGTCTTTTGTACAACTGCTGCATACAGTTCTACACACCCTGAAGAGCTCAAGTGCCTTACAGGCACCGGTAGCTTAAATTACAATCCCAGTATATGATGTACCTGAACAGAGATGTAGATGATACCAGTCAGAAGGAATAAGAAATAAATGCCATCATCATGAAGACTGGATAAAGAACAGTAGAGACCAGCTTAGAGAGACTGAATGTATTTGTTATATATGGCAGTAGATGTACACCTGCCTCACACTGGATAAAATTATGCATTAGATTTGCAGAACCCATACCTGGCCTGAATCATAGGAGTATGCAGCTGTCTAGGGCACCACAATGGCAGAGGTGCTTTTCCAGTATTTATTTTTTATATTAAAGAAACTTTTTTTTTTTTTTACTATAAACAAATACCAGAAATGCACCCCTGTTATACCAGCAAGAGAGGCACCCTAGTTAGACATTGTCCAGGTTTCTTGTGCTAAGAGGTTAAGAGGCATGCTGCTCCTTTATTTTTATTCTGGTAAACCAGAATGAATTACAGTCAGTCATAAATGCTAGACATTGCAGTTCTGTGCTTCTATCCAGAAAATGTTTGTAAAGGTAAATTCTGTTGATCTGCATAAAATGGCATCCTGTCTTTTGTGGACTATGACTAATGGCTGCTTTTTCCTCATTATTCTGAATTTGCAGGATTACTGTGATTTATGTAAGGGGGCCCTGAGATATTTCAATATGTAGCTAGAGTTTTCTTAGAACAAAACTGAAATACAGTTCACAGATGTTATGTTTAATTATAACTGCTAGATGGAGGTGGGGGCTATTTGTAGAAAGTAACTGACCCTCTTGTTTACTTGGTTTAAAGAATCACTGTCTGCCTTTGGTGGACTGTTGTGCATTTGCAAGATTACTGTCATTTATGTGAAGCAGCATGTAATACTTTAATGTGTGCTACTATTTCCTTGGAAAAAATCTGAAATATAAGGCATAACTTACTTTAAACATCCCACACTATTTTCTCACAGGTTTAAGAGCAACTTGGAATAATTTAATGTGTGGCTACTCTTTGCATGGAAGTTGGCAGAGTTGGAATATAATACATGGTTGTCATTTATCAGAAACATCTGAAGTGCATACAGAAATAGCTATAACTGATGAGTGGGGTTTGGATTTGTCTGTGGAAAGAAACAGATCTCTTGTCCTTCAGTTTAAACAGTCACTATCTGGCTTTCAGGACTATTGTGTATTTGTGCAAAGTAAAATGGACTACTGAACTGGACATCTGATATATACACAGACAAAGCAGCTACAATTAAACTAAGAAAACTTTTAAGACCCTTTGAGAAAGTAAACTGAACCTGCAATATTTAATTGCTTTTGTTCTTTATTTAATAGAAATTCGTCAGAAAAGGATAAATTAAGAAAAACACAAGCAATAAATAAACATTTAGAGATCCTAGAACCACCAAAACATTTTAAAATGATTTGTTAACATTAACCAATGTAAATTAACCTGGAAGAGTGACATGAATCATAAGGAATCGGATGTATGGGAGCATATTCAAATAGTGGCTGTGGTACAGTAACCAATCAGGAACACATAAGAACAATAAATCACATGGATTACAAGAATGCTCTTGGCAAACACAGGGCAGTGTGCAACAATGATTCATTCAAATTCTTTATACTCAAAACAGATTGTATCTTTTGATAGAGACTTCAGTAGCTTAGGGTATGTTAAAAGAATTCAGGGAAAAAAACAAAAGTTGATGAACAGCACTGAATTTCTTACCTTACCCGTGATTTTTGTTCATGCCATCATTGGATAAAAAAGTTGTTTAAAAAAATTAAAATGCACCTCAGAATGTGTATAATCCCAGCTGAATGCATTTGTTTCATGCATAGTTAGGGCAGTCTGACCACGTTAAAATGTGCTGAATGAATACAGGAAAAACTGAAGACTAAGACAAACTGAGAAAAAAAGAAGAAAAAAGTAATCTGGATAATGTAGGTAGACCAGAATGGGGACTAAAGTTGGTATGTGTGAGAGGAGTGCTGTTGAGTCCTTTCATCTAGGACACCAATTGACCAAAAAACAGCCCTTGCAGGACCGCAAGACTAACAAAGAAAAAACTTAGAATTGTTAGTGTGCACTGAAAATGAATCTGACCCTTCCCTTGGTGCACAAAATGATCAGAAGGGTACATCTCCATACTATATTACAAATGGTGGTTCTAGATGAAGTGAGAATATAGTCTAGAAAAAGAATATCAACAGAGCCATATTAAGAACAGGCCAGGATCTATCATACACTGTTCAAATGATAAACTAAAAATATCAGCCCAGGCAGAAAAACCTAGCAGATATGCAGATAAATATAAAGGAAAAGAACAAAATAAGCAATTCATTGATGACCTGAGAAAGTTTTATAGAGAATTGGGAAACAAAACAAAAGGAATAGAAACACCACCAAAAAGAAGAAATAAACATTATTTATGAAGACCATGTGGAACATGACAAAGGTGCTGAATGGACGAAAAAATTGAAAGAAAAAGTAAAGAGTTCAAATATACAGAATAGGAAATGGGATGAAGTAACTGCCAGAGAACACAACTAAAGTAAGAGGCACTGCAGGAGTTGAATGATACTTGTTGTGTTCAGTATTTGTTAAACCAGAGTCGCTTGGATGTTTCTGAAACCAGTATTGTTTATAATAACTGTTTAACATAGCAACGCAAGTAGATCAGGATCCATGCTATGTTCATTATTTAATTAACAAGAGTTGTTCAACTTAGCGTTGATAGAGGAAATGTTCTTGGATCAGAAGCCACTTAGAAGTAACAGATAAACTTTTATTGTGCTCTTAATTTGATAAACAAGTGTGGGATAGTGTATCGCAATACAGTGTAACTGTTTCTTGATGTTTAAACCGTAACAGCATTTTATGTATGCCACCATTAGTGTGCGCTGTAACACGAGGTTTCGCTCAACTATTCTAAGCTTACAGTTGCAGCATAATATGCTGTTCATTGTACTAGACGGTAATAGCTGTTTTTAAAAGGGCGTTCTCTGTGGCAATTTGCCCTAAACAGTTGCACCTCATACCTGTTGTAATGTTTATATGAAAATGCACTGTAAGGTGAAAGTGGTATCTGAGACAGTACTATCAACTGCTAAATATCACAAATCTATCCCCACAGGTCACTCCCTGGTATTAGTTCCCCACAAGCTCCTAAGCACAAGGGACCCTAAACAGAGATAGTAGTGAAGCACGCTGAATCGAGCTCCTGAAACTCAATAGCTATAGGGTAATAACCCGCACTCTCAACTAATAATTTAAGCGAACTATAACTGGGTCCAGCACTAGAAACTAGAAAGTTGCTGGCATTTTAAAGGTATCCAGTGACTACATTGTAGATAACCCCTCTTACATACAAGATACAACTGTAATAATTATAATAGCTCTAAAAAAAAACCCATTGGATGTGGAAGTTCACCTACCTTGCAACCTCCAATCAAGAGCAAACCGGGAAACTGGTTAAGCCCCGCTCCGTTCGCCCTCGCTTCGCTCGGGCTCACTACGCGCCCCACCCTGCCCTCTAATCCCACCCGCCCCTACTATTGCTTAATTTATATCTCTCAAACCACTCCCACCTCCCTCGCAACCAATCAGCCACAACCAACATCACACCCTCGACCTATCTCATCACCCACTACTAACTCCTTTTACTCCCATACCATTATCAAGTCTCCACCTGACAATCATGTCCACCTCCACAAATATACTACTATCCATTCTACCAGCCCTACTAATTATCCCATTTCAACTCTCCTCCTATGAAAACACAGTACATCTTGGCTTTCACTATCCCAGATTCAGTACCTCCACCCCTCCACTTCTACTAAATACCCCCCATCCTGTCTCTTCCTTGAACCTCTATACTACTGTCTCACCTAACTTTGTCCCTATCAGGCCTAAGTACATCCACAACAAACCTAGATACTATCATCGTACACTGCTCCGAGTCTGGAAACTCATAATCAGAATAAAAAATAACCTTACCAAGGATGGTGACATCCACCCAAACCCAGGCCCAAACACCTCAACTATGCCCAATCTCTCAGATAAAACCCCAACCACTATAAGCCCAACTCACAAACCCCATGACTCCTTGCTGGCTTGTCACCTAAACATCAGGAGCATAAACAACAAAACCCAGCACCTACATGCTCTCCTGGCAGTATATTCACCTGAGATACTCTGTCTCACAGAAACATGGCTAAAACCTGCCACCAAAGACACTGAAGTCCTGCCACCCGAGTACAACATGCATAGACTTGATCGCACCCATAAAAAGGGTGGTGGGGTAGCAATACTCTATAACTCCACCATATCTGTAACCATGGCCACCTTACAACCCCCCCTATTCAATAACACCGAAATTATCATCACAAAGCTACACATTAACAAACAAAAAAGCATACACATCGTCTGTGTCTACATTCCCCCAGGAAAGAACATTGACACCCTAGAGGAATTCCTGACCTGGCTCAACAATAACCAGCCACAGGAAACTATAATCCTCGGGGACGTCAACATAGACTGGTCAGCCTGTTCCACTCAACCTCCAATGACCCACATTAACCTCCAAGGATTTACCCAAACCATAACCTCACCCACTAGGCCAAGTAAATCACATAACAAGGCTAGTACTATAGATTGGATACTTATCAATAACTTCCCCCATCTCTATTCAACAGGCACTCTACCAGATGATCTAAGTGACCATTGCCTGACATATATACTCAGACACAAGTTCAACTACCGTCAGCAACCCATATATAGAACTATAAGAAGCAACAGAAGCTTTGACCCTCTAAAATTTAACAGCGAACTAAAGGCGTGCAACTGGACTGCACTACAATGGCTTCCACTAGATGAAGCAGTCTCCTACTTCAATGACAAATTCCTCACCATCCTCAACCTCCACGCCCCTAGTAGGACTAGTAGAACCAAGGTCAATACCGCACCTTGGCTCACCAAAGAAACCAGGGACAAAATTATATCAAGAAATAAAGCATGGGCCACCTACCGCACAACTAAAACCCAACCCGACCAACTCCTATTTAGGCAACTAAGAAATGAGGCAAAAAAATCCATAACAGAAGATAAAAAGAACTACTACCACCACTTACAACATGCACACAAAACTAAACCCCAGAAATTCTGGGCAGGAATTAATAGACTACTCCATCCAGGACAAACAACCACCCCAAACCCAAATGGTACCAATTAAACAACTCCAGAAGACATGGCAAACTCCTTTAACTCCTTCTTCACAGAAACCATCCAAAATTTAGCTAACCAACTCACACCCACAGGACTTAATCCTAACAAAGAAATGCCCAGCACAATAGCCCCCTTCAAACTCCAATCCGTCCCCACCAAACTCATTAAGAACCTACTTAGTAAACTAAGACCAACCACCCTGGCTGCAGACCTCCTACCAGCTAACTACTTACAACAGGCTGCAGAAGAAATCGCATACCCTATTTCTGTCCTTATCAACCGTACCATATCAGAAGCCGTTATCCCCAGCATATGGAAAATCTCACATGTAATACCACTACACAAGGGGGGCAGTTCTACCGAACTGTTCAACTACAGGCCCATAGCTATTCTGTCTCCACTAGCTAAAATCATGGAAAAGTGTGTTCATATTCAACTCATGAAATATCTCACACAGAACAAACTATTATCTAATTCACAACATGGCTTTAGACCCAATCACAGCACCACAACAGCTCTCCTCTCCTTCTCTGATGCCATCAACCACAATCGTAACAATAACAATCTGTCCTCTGCCCTCTTCTTAGACCTTTCCAAGGCCTTTGACATGGTAGATCACAAAATGTTAGTGAAAAGTTTTGAAGCCCAAAACTTAAACAAGCAAGCCCTCCAATGGTTTGAGTCTTACCTACAAGACAGGCAACAGGCAGTACTATGGAAGGGCAAACTCTCCTCTCACCTCCCCATCAAACTTGGAGTTCCTCAGGGATCAGTACTAGGTCCCCTTCTTTTTTCCATCTTTATAAATGAACTTAGTGCAGTCATACCAGAGGCTACCTGCATTCAATATGCAGATGACTCAACCTTGATCTGCTCTGCCTCCTCCCCAACAAAACTTATCACATTAACCCAAAACACCTTCACCAAGGTTGAAAATTGGCTATTAAACCAAAAACTAATACTAAACCCCAACAAAACTAAGTTACTTCTCTTCACCCTAACAAATAGAACCAAACCACCCTCATTCAACATAACAGCTAATAATGGCATCATCATCTCCCCAGTAACCCAAACCAAACTATTGGGTGTCATGATCGATGACAACCTTAGGCTTGATGTACATATCAACCAAACCATAAAAACTATCAATAAGAAATTTGGCAGCCTCTATAGGATCAGATCATTCCTAACCCCGCTAGCAAGAACTGCTATTGCCAGATTGCATCTCTTATCAACCCTTCTCTACGCCTCCCCTCTCTTCTCCCACCTGAGTAAAACTGACCTCAAAAAATTGTCAACTTGCTATAACCACATAGCCAGATTTGCTACTGGCACACCTTACTGGACCCACCACTGCCAGAACCTGAAACTATTAGGCTGGCTGGAACTACAACAACTCCTCCAACTCAACCAGCTCTTAGTAGCCCATACAATTCTCCACCACCCAGACATTACTCCAGCCCTCAGTAACATAATCCACCCTTATAGTAACAATCGGACACTCCGCTCATCCACCAAACTATTAGTACTTATGACCAAATCAAACCACACTGCAGGTGACTCCCTCTTTGCCAACTCTGTCGGTAAATATTGGAACTCACTACCAGATAACATTACCCAAGAATCTTCGCCAACGATATTTAAACATAAACTAAAAAGCCACCTTAAGTCACACTGGCTATGCCCCTGCACCAACCCGGACTAGTACCCCTGACTCCCCTCGACCGTACTACCCTACCAGTCCATCCAATCATGTTGATCAATCATACAAACCAATCTAGGTCTGATTGCCTTAATAAATTTCCTAAAACATACGTAACTAAGGAACTCTCTCCTTTTTCTACCACTTATTGTATGTCTCCTATGGATTGCCTTATGGATGGATACATTCTGCTCTGTCTGGTATTACCATGTATGTCCTGTAATTGAAATTATTGTACTATCTACTTTTTTCTTTTTGTACTCACTTTTACTTAATGTTATTTACCCAATATTTGTAATATTTCTAAATTGTTGTATGTCTGGAGCTTTTCTCCCCGGGACTCCGCTGAAGACGGATATGTATCCAGTCGGACCATCCTGGTCAACAAATGTAAAATAAATAAAAAAATAAACATTAAGAAAAGCTCCTGACTGGAAAACCACAGGCCGAGATGCAATAACTAACATTTGGCTAAAAGTACAAACATCTTTACACAAAGATTTAGCCCTGAATAAGGATTACTTAAATACACATCCCAGACAGACACCAAACTGGTTAAAAAGAGAAAAATGATATGCCTCCTTAAGTTTGAACATGTAAGCCATTCTAAATACTATGGACCAATAACCTGTCTTACAATGATGTCCAAAATATATACTGGAATTGATGCAGAATTTGTAATTATTTAGAAGAAAACATTCATTTGTTGCTAAATAAAGCCATAATGCAGAATTGTAAAAGACTCCAAGTATGGCATGTATAGATTACAAAAAAAGCATTTGACAGCATCCCACATTCATGGATATAGGAGTACTTACAGGTGTATAAGATATATCCTACATTAATCATTTATATTACAGTAAGTATGAAAGTGGCAAACCACTTTGCTGTTAAGTCATGACAAAGGGCAAATTATTACACAAGGATAAAAATTCAAAGGGGGATATTCCAGGGTGATTCTTTGTCACTGCTGTTGTTTTGGCTTGCCTTTAACCCATTAAGCTGTTTACTTAACAGATTTAGTCTTGATTACAATTTGGCTTCCAGAAAACAATTTTGCTTAAAGACTTCTCATCTACTTTTTGTGGATGACTTAAAACTGTATAGTTCATCAGGTGAGGATTTGAAAGCACAACTGCAAGTGGCTAAAACTTTCTCAGATGATATAAACATGTCATTTGGTCTTGATAAATGTGCAAAAATAACATTTAAAGCAGGAAAGTTGCAGTACCATGAAAATAACCGTCTGGGACAGGAATATGACATAAAGGAACTTGAGCAAGAGGGAGTGTATAAATATTCAGGAGCTGATGAAGGATCAGCAACAAAACATATACAAATGTGAATACAACTCAGCGAGGAATACTTCACAAGACTAAAACGATTATGGAAAACAGACTTGCCATCTAGAAATAAGCCAGTTTGCTTTCTCTGTTCTTACAGTTTCAGTGTGACTGACTGGCCCCAAAAGGTATTGGATCAGTTGGACAGGAAAATGCTTTGAAGGAGGTATGGCCCACCTTGAAATTGATTAAATGTAGAGATCTGAGGTCATGGGACTGCGTATGTATCTGCTGATCTCATCAGATCCAAACATAGTGAAAGTTTTAAACCATGAGGAGAGAAAGGTTAAGAAGACCTCTATGCGTAGTTTAGCAGAAGCATTCCAGTGTCAAGTGGGAAATGAAATTAAACCAGAAGTACACACAAATCAGACATCAATAGAATTTGCCAAAAAAACAATAATAAGAATATAAGGAGAAGGCTCAGATGAGAGGGAAGAAATGTGGAAAAGCTATAAATATAATGTTTATCAGGATTTGACACTGGAATTGTGAAGGAGAGGTGAGTTGAAACCAAAAGTTGCAGTGTTAATAATGGCAGTCCAGAATATTGGACTGCATACATGTTGGCTTACAAAGTCCATTGAACATGTATGTAAAATATTCAACTGTTGTTGTTATGTCTTTCGGCTTTTCCCAGTTAAGGGTCGTCACAGCGGAACTCCGGTCCGCTAATGATTGGCAGTAGATTTTTTACGTGCCGAGTTGCCAGCCCTGATGCACAACCTTCAATGAAGGTACGCCCATACATGCATGTCATCACACAGAAGATGCTCTAGCTGAGAATCGAACAGGATGTCTTACTGTGAGGTGACAACACTACCACAGCACCACCACCGCAGTGAAATATTCAACTGTACGTTCTTTAAAAAATAATTGGAAATAGTCACAGATCTTGCTGGGTGTGAGACAGTCATGGCAGGTGGCCTGTACATTGAAAGCTACAATAATATGGCAACATTGGAAACAGTCACAAATCTTGTTGCTGGGTGTGAGACACTCATGGCAGAGGGCCTGAAAGGCAAGATTGCTGCATTGGGGATTATGCAAACACTACAATAAACAAGTAGTTGAGAGGTATTGGAGACATGGACCTCAAGGAATTATAGAGAATGATGATGTGTACAACACATGGGGTCACCAATTTTCCAACAGTTCAAAAATAGATGCAAGAAAAACAGATATAACAGACCATGTAAAAAGGCAAAAGTAACATTGATCATCTAGCAATCACAGTGTCTCACCAGCAGTGAGCACAAAGTCATAAACTATCAAGAGCTGCAGGCAGAAACAAGAGCAATATAGAAGAAAGATACATAGGCAGTTCTAATCGTAGTAGGAACAATAGGTCTCATAAAAAAAGAATCTACATTCATATTTAGATGTGTTACCAGTACATGTAAGTCCATATCAACTGCAGTAGGAGTCACTTCTGGGCACATTGCATGTGCTGCAAACAGCACTTTTGGCTAACATCAAAGACTGAAACTATACTAATTTCATGAACTTTAATTACACCCTGACTTAGGAATGAGGCCCATTCCACTGATGGTATTAGAAACCCAAAAGAGTTCGAGAAATTAAACTGAGTGAAGGATTCACATCCAAGCTTCCTAATAGGAAGGTATCATACCCCTATGTGCACATCCAGCATGACTCATAGCTTGTGGGACACAGATTGCATAAACATCTTGTGTGTAGTACATGGGGCATCATATTTAACAGAACAGCAAAAGCATATCCTCAGCTATGTTGTGCTATTGAATCAGTAGATGATGCCTTCTGTTACATACATTGGCATTCTGTCTGACAGCTTACAGAACATTTTCATGCTCACACACCTCTGTGGCTTTCTTGCTTAAGTGAGACTTCAGGACCCATTTTCTGCTTTCTTATGCAATACATTTATTTTTCTGCATTACCAGGATTTTGAAACAACTGATGAATAACAGCGACAGCCACGCAAGCTTGCATCTCAGAACAGCAAGTTGCTGATGCCACGTCATTAGTAGGTGTTTTACATTCTGTTAGCACAAAGTTGGTGGCCACAGGGTTTCATAGGGACAGGCTTATTATTATATTATATTATCTCATCACCACATATTCTGCCACAGACTGTGTCATTGTTTTTCTCTGGAATATTACAGTCTTAAGCCTATTTATTACACTTTTTTGGTGGGAAATATTACACTGAAACTGAGATCCTTTTTCATGTGAAGCTGTGAAACAGAAACAAAAAAAAATAACTTGTTTGCATTAATAAAGATATTCATGCATCCTCTTGACTTTCATTAGTGTTATATATGAACAATAACTCATTAGTACGTTACACAGTGCAGTTGTGCATTACTATCTGCAGATTAAAAAAGTTAAAGTAAACTTTATTGTCATTTAGGAATGCACATGTGTAGACCTAAATGAATTTATGAGTATCAGCTCACCATGAGAGTACAGAAAAAACATAGAACACAACAAATACAACAATAAGATATCTCAAGTAAAGGACTTACAGACTAATGACTATGCCCCAAGAACATAAGAAAAAAGCTTAACTCCCTATGTAGTCATATAAATGACAGGTAAGATTGGTTATTGCACATGAACTAAAATTGTCACTCCTTTATGTATATAACATAAAGCAAGTAACAAGCAATTGCACTTGAATGTAAATATATAACTAAGTAAATAAATAAGCATTGCACATTCCAAACAAGATGCTGTTATTAAGTTAGTTTGTGGTGGAGGCACTAGTGCTTGTGTCCGAGTTAATAAGTCTAATCACCATTGGATAGAAGCTGTTAATGAATCTGGAGGTCCTACAGTGAACACTGCTGTACCTCCTGGCAGATGACAGTTAAGTAAACCAGCCGTGTACAGGATGTGAGGAGTCATTAAGTATTTTGTGGGCTGTTTTGAGGCTCCTTGCTATGAATAGCTCTTGGATTGATGGTAGACTTATGCCTATGATTTTTCTCAGCAACTCTCACCACTGTTTGTAGCTACTTCCTTTCAGCTACTGTGCAAACAGTGAAGTTCCAGGTGAGAATGCTCTCAACAGCTCCACTGTAGAAGGTGGAGAGAACAGTAAGTAGAAGCTCTTCTCTTCTGAGCCTTCTCAGAAAGTGGAGATGTTGATGGGCCTTTCTGACCAACTGACCAGTATTCACAGTCCAAGAAAGATCCTCTGAAATGTACACACCTAGAAAGTTTGTAATTTTAACCCTTTCCACCTTTTCACCATTGATCTTGAGCAATTTGTGGGTAGTTGGCCTTTTCCTGAGTCAATGATGATTTCCTTTGTTTTATTGACATTCAGGTCTAGGTTGTTTCTCACACACAAGTCGATCAGAGAGTTGAATTTGTCTCTGTATGCTCTTTCATCCTGTCCTTTGATGAGGTCATGACCATGGTGTCATCTGCAAAGCTGATGATATGACTGGAGCTGTGTTTTGCAGAACAGTCGTGGGTAAGGATGGTGAACAGCAGCGGGCTGAATACTCATCCCTGAGGAACACTGGTGTTGAGAATTATGCACCCCAAGGTGTTGTTTCCTCCACCTGTCCTCTGTGGTCTGTTGATCAAGAAGTCTAGGATCCAGTTACAAAGGTGCTTGTTAATTCCAAGGTTGACTAGCTTATCGATAAGTTGCATCAGAACCTCAATATTAAATGCTGAACTGAAGTCTATGAACGACAGTCTGACATAGTTGTTCTTTCCCTCTAAATGGTCAAGTGAGAGGTGCAATGCCACCGATATGGCATCGGTAGTGGACCTGTTTACTATAACACAAATAACATAATTATGCCACAACATAAATACTGCGGTATTACATGTGCACTGCAGATTTGCTTTAGGGTTTACAGAGTAAAAATAACACTATATTACAAAGTAAAGATATTAAATTGCATGCTCCTATTGGAGATTAGGACAGACTAAGATAGAACACTATTATGTTATGTATTGCAGTATTATATTACATAGTGCAGATTTTCATTCAAGTTTACAGAGTAAAGATAGCACAAATTTTCATTATATATTGTAAATTTGCATTCAGTTTTACAGAGTAAAGATAACACAAAATTTCATTATCTATTGCAGATTTGCATTAGGGTTTACAGCGTAAGGACAGTACAGTATTACTGTGTATTGCAAATCTGCATTAGAATGTACAGAGTAAACGTAATACAATATTAAATGTTAAGTATTTCAGATTTACATTAGATTTTCCAGAATAAAAATAACACCATACTCTGTGTTTTTTTTTGTTGTCTTAAGAGTTTACAGAGGAAATATGACACAAAATTACATATTCTTATTGCATATTTCCTTTAGAGTTAAATATAACATTACATTACATGTTCCTATTGCAGATTTGAACAGAATAAATACAGAACAGTATTAATTTATATATTTCAAATTTGCTTTAAAGTTAACACAATAGAAATAACACAGTATTGCATGCTTCCTATTGCAGATTTGCCTGAGTTTACAGAGCAAAGATGACACAGTATTACATACGCATTACAGATCTTCATTAGGGTGCAGAACCAGTAAAGAAACTACAAAGGAACCAGCCCCTGCTACACAGGCAAAAGACTGGTATTACTGCACAATGAAGCTTTTGGTGTTTGGTGATCTAGGTTCAGGGATTAGCCTGGATGCTGAAGTGTCATATGTGAAAATACAGTCTGGGTATTAAAAGGCAGAGTCTCAGATGTGGGGATAAGATCAGAGAGTTCAAGGAAAGATCACCTTATTTGGGGGGAGGGTGTGGGGACTTACTGGTATCATACTACCATCTGTCAGGTGAGGGGGACACTGACTGCAATGGAATGTTTCACCTTCGAGTGGAAAGGGTACAGAAAGTACCATATATCATACACTGTGATGCTTAGTGTGATGGAAATGCAGAAACTGTGAACATAGCAACAAACATGATATCAGTGAGACCTAATCACAAAAAAAACAAAAAAAAAACAAAAGAAAAGAAAGGCTTCTCCCATGGACCTGTTACATAACACAAATAGATCTTGTGACCCAAAAGACTTACTATGAAAAGAAAGGATTCTCCCATGGACCTGTTACATAGCACAAATAGATCTTGTGACCCAAAAGACTTACTATGAAAAGAAAGGCTTCTTCCATGGACCTGTTACATAACACAAATAGATTTTGTGACCCAAAAGACTTACTATGAAAAGAAAGGCTTCCCCCATGGGCCTGTTACATAGCACAAATAGATCTTGTGACCCAAAAGACTTACTATGAAAAGAAAGGCTTCTTCCATGGACCTGTTACATAACACAAATAGATCTTGTGACCCAAAAGACTTACTATGAAAAGAAAGGCTTCTCCCATGGACCTGTTACATAACACAAATAGATCTTGTGACCCAAAAGACTTACTATGAAAAGAAAGGCTTCTCCCATGGACCTGTTACATAACACAAATAGATCTTGTGACCCAAAAGACTTACTATGAAAAGAAAGGCTTCTCCCATGGACCTGTTACATAACACAAATATATCTTGTGACCCAAAAGACTTACTATGAAAAGAAAGGCTTCTCCCATGGACCTGTTACATAACACAAATAGATCTTGTGACCCAAAAGACTTACCATGAAAAGAAAGGCTTCTCCCATGGACCTGTTACATAACACAAATAGATCTTGTGACCCAAAAGACTTACTATGAAAAGAAAGGCTTCTCCCATGGACCTGTTACATAACACAAATAGATCTTGTGACCCAAAAGACTTACTATGAAAAGAAAGGATTCTCCCATGGACCTGTTACATAACCAAATAGATCTTGTGACCCAAAAGACTTACTATGAAAAGAAAGGCTTCTCCCATGGACCTGTTACATAACACAAATAGATCTTGTGACCCAAAAGACTTACTATGAAAAGAAAGGATTCTCCCATGGACCTGTTACATAACCAAATAGATCTTGTGACCCAAAAGACTTACTATGAAAAGAAAGGCTTCTCCCATGGACCTGTTACATAACACAAATAGATCGTGTGACCCAAAAGACTTACTATGAAAAGAAAGGCTTCTCCCATGGACCTGTTACATAACCAAATAGATCTTGTGACCCAAAAGACTTACTATGAAAAGAAAGGCTTCTCCCATGGACCTGTTACATAACACAAATAGATCTTGTGACCCAAAAGACTTACTATGAAAAGAAAGGCTTCTCCCATGGACCTGTTACATAACACAAATAGATCTTGTGACCCAAAAGACTTACCATGAAAAGAAAGGCTTCTCCCATGGACCTGTTACATAACACAAATAGATCTTGTGACCCAAAAGACTTACTATGAAAAGAAAGGCTTCTCCCATGGACCTGTTACATAACACAAATAGATCTTGTGACCCAAAAGACTTACCATGAAAAGAAAGGCTTCTCCCATGGACCTGTTACATAACACAAATAGATCCTGTGACCCAAAGACTTACTATGAAAAGAAAGGCTTCTCCCATGGACCTGTTACATAACACAAATAGATCTTGTGACCCAAAAGACTTACTATGAAAAGAAAGGCTTCTCCCATGGACCTGTTACATAACACAAATAGATCCTGTGACCCAAAGACTTACTATGAAAAGAAAGGCTTCTCCCATGGACCTGTTACATAACACAAATAGATCTTGTGACCCAAAAGACTTACCATGAAAAGAAAGGCTTCTCCCATGGACCTGTTACATAACACAAATAGATCTTGTGACCCAAAAGACTTACTATGAAAAGAAAGGCTTCTCCCATGGACCTGTTACATAACACAAATAGATCTTGTGACCCAAAAGACTTACCATGAAAAGAAAGGCTTCTCCCATGGACCTGTTACATAACACAAATAGATCCTGTGACCCAAAGACTTACTATGAAAAGAAAGGCTTCTCCCATGGACCTGTTACATAACACAAATAGATCTTGTGACCCAAAAGACTTACTATGAAAAGAAAGGCTTCTCCCATGGACCTGTTACATAACACAAATAGATCTTGTGACCCAAAAGACTTACTATGAAAAGTTGATGTTCTGTGCCAGGAGGGATATTTTGGGGTGATATGGTTGTAGTCTGGGGAGCAAATAGTAAAAAGAAGCTATTGGAGCCTGTGAAAATGATCCAAGTTCAAGATAGCCACGCAGCTTCAAAGTGAGAATAATTAAATAGGGAGGTGTGAAGGGCATAACCTGTACCATGGGTTGATGTGGGGGGTGTGGCCCTCTCTATGTGCACCACTGTATGTGTTATATTTTCAACACATTTTCAAGTTCAAATTCAGCATTTTGAGCACCTTGCTTTAGTTATTTTCATTTTCAACCTTTTGGGATTTTATATCCTTTGGTTTAGGAAGTTGAACTTTACCCCTGTAATATTGAACCCATCCAGTTATGCACATGTGAATTATTTTTGTGTTCATATGTGTAGACTGTGAAAGCATTATAAACAGGGGCGTAACATAGGCAGAACATAGATCATTATAGGTTACATAGATTATTTACCAGTGTTAAGAATATAGACCCAGTCTAAAAAATGCATATATATGTTTCGGGTCTATATTAGAAGCCCGAAAATCCGTTTGAGCGAGTCAGAATTGAGCGACACATATTGCACAAACTATGGTAATGGCTAACGTCCAAAGCCGCAAAACACAAAATGTCGAATTGTCATGGTTGGCCCATCTGTGGTATAGCTCCGTAAGGACCTTAGGGTTAGGGTGCGGGTTAAGGTAAGTGCATAGATTGGTAATGTATCTAAGGTTTAGTGTAGGGTTAGAAGCATGGTTTTGTTAAGTGTATGTGTGTGGATTATTTGTTTTGTTTGGGTAAATGTATGTAGGGTAAGTGTGCAATAGTTATGGACCTTAGGGTTAGGGTGCGGGTTAAGGTAAATGCATAGATAGGTAATGTATGTAAGGTTTAGTGTAGGGTTAGAAGCATGGTTTTGTTAAGTGTATGTGTGTGGATTATTTGTTTTGTTTGGGTAAATGTCTGTAGGGTAAGTGTGCAATAGTTATGGACCTTAGGGTTAGGGTGCGGGTTAAGGTAAATGCATAGACAGGTATTGCATGTAAGGTTTAGTGCAGGGTTAGAAGTAGAGTTTTCTTAAGTGTATGTGTGTGGATTATTTGTTTTGTTTGGGTATATGTCCGTAGGGTAAGTGTGCGATAGTTACAGACTTTAGGGTTAGGGTGCAGGTTAAGGTAAGTGCATAGATAGTAATGTATGTTAGGTTTAGTGTAGGGTTAGAAGTAGGGTTTGGTTAGTGTATGTATGTGTTTTATTTATTATGTTTGGGTATGTAGTATGTAGCATGCGGTGGTGTTGGCCTACTATGACGATTTGAGATTTTAAATTTTGCGGTTTAGGGGGTTTGGTGTATTAGGTTCATAGGTTCATAGGTTTATACTAGGCTATCTGCCCTAAGGCATTTATAAGCCTAGCCCAAATTATTGTGGCTTACGCAACCCCTTATATGAAAAAATACTGTGCCCATTAGTTTGTTGTGCCTCTGTCCAGCAGTGACACAGAGTTGATTCCTGGGGTAAACCTACGATCTCCCATCCACAGGTCTAGATTTCTCTTGAACAGAGTCAGCGAGGTGCTCTGCCTCACATGGACCGGGATTTTATTCCACAGCATAGGGAGTCTCTGAGTGATAAATCTATCCCTCCAGCACGTCCTATTTATATCCGTGCTAAGGTTTAAGTCGCTTGCTCTAGTGGTTTTGGTGGATTTGGATTTTTGAGGTGGAGCATGTCCATTAATTCCGGGTTGGACATGGCCTTGTATGTCAGGCACATGTCACCTCTGAGCAGACGGTATGCGACTGAATAGAGCTGGAGTTTCTTCAATCTGGCAGCATATGACAGATTTTGGAGTCCCTTTATCCTTTTGGTGAGGAACTTTTGGGGTCTCTCCAATTGCTGCAGATGTCGGGTGAGATACATCCTGAATGGGGCATTGTACTCGATCATTGGTCTGATAAGTGAAGAGTACAGGGGAACAATGACCTCACTAGATCTGGATGTGAATCCCTTCATGATCAGGTGGGCAATGTAGAAGGTCTTTCTAACCACTTTAGCAATGTGAGTGTTAAAAGAAAGGCCACTGTCAACCTGGGTCCCCAGGTCCCTGGTAACCTCTTCTGTGCTTAGTGGATTGCCACCTATATGGTAGCTTGGGGTTACCTTGTTTTTCCCGAAGGGTATGACTATACATTTTTTGGCGTTTAACTTCAGGCCATGGCTCTGGCACCAGCTATCTGTTTCCGTGAGTCCCTTCTGAAGGATATCCGTGTCCGATGCACTTTCCACTATGGCGCCCAGTTTGCAGTCGTCTGCAAACTTTGTCAGCCAAAGTCCTCCCATGTTGGCCTGTACTTCTGAGAAGTAGATGCCAAACAATAGGGGCCAAGGACCGAGCCCTGTGGGACACCACTTGTGACCGGCTTGGAGTCTGACACAGCGCCAGCAACTCTAACCCTGTGGGTTCTGTCCTTAAGCCAGTTTGCAACCCATCTTGTGACATATGGGTTTACATTTAAGCTGGTAAGTTTTTCTACAATACCCGAGTGGGGTATTGTGTCGAAAGCCTTTGCAAGGTCAAGGTAGGCTGTATGGACTGCCTTTCCTCATCAATGGCCTTGGTGACTGTTTCAAGAAGTCAACCAAGTTCAAAAGGCATGATCTTCCCTTGACAAAGCCAAACTGGGTCGGGTCCAATGTCTGCAAGTCCCCTATATCTTTGTTTATGAGCTCCATTATGATCCTCTCCATAGCTTTGCAGACTAGACTTGTTAAGCTTATGGGCGGTAATTACCAGGGTCCGTAGAGGCACCGCCTTTGTGGAGTGGGACCACAGTTGCCGTCACGCCACTCCTTGGGCACGTATCCTGTGGTAAGGCTGAGATTAAACAGCTGCCTTATGTGTGGGTTTAATTCCTCATTTAGCTCGTGTAGCACACAGCCGGGGACACCATCCGGTCCCATTGATGCTGTGTTTTTAGCTTTAGAGAGAGCAGCTTTCACCTGCGCATTTGAGATGTCCGGGAGGCTACACTCAGCTGGGATAGTTATCTCTCCTTTAGGAGAGGGGGGTGAAGTTTGCACTGAACCTGTCTGCCAGTAGGTTGGCAATGTCTGTGGGTTCAGTGATTTTTGTATCATTTTGGACTAATTCTGAGCATATCTAGGAGTTTCCACCCAGGTTCCTAACATAGCTGAAAAAGGCCTTATGATTGTCCTTTGAATCCATGGCAATTTTTCTCTCAAAATTGGCCTTAGTTGATTTTATGAGTGCTCGTATTTTTTACTAATAATGATCAGGGGTGACTTCCTTTTATGGATTTTGTTCTATCATGTAATAGCTTTCTCCTCTTATTGTAAAGTTTGTTAATGGCTGGGGTCCACCAGACTGGATGTTTGCCCTTTGTGGAAAGAGTCTTGGTTTTATGTGGGATTGCCTGATCCATGCAGTCCTGGAGGTGTTCATAGAAGGCATTTGTAAGGGCTTCCGCAGCTTGGGTTGTGGTTTCCTCTGGCTCAGGGGCCTTGAAGGATACCACACCAGTCTTGAGTAGTGTGAAGTTTGCTTTAGAGAAGTTCTTCACTATGGTCTTTTTTGCTTGGGGTGGGGGCGGGATGTGGATTTCCAGTGAGATTAGTTTATGATCAGATCTCACCAATGAGGGATATACTTCTGGTGTGGAGCATTTTGTCCCCATGTTTGTGACAATGAGATCTAGTATATTTTCTCCTCTCGTGGGAACAGTGACTAGCTGTTCCATGGCATTTGAATTTATGAACTCCAGGAACCGTTGGGCTAGAAAGTTAGGGCTTGAGTAATGTTCCCAGTCTATATTCGGTAGTTGACGCCACCCAATATGATGGTGTTTGGAGATACATTTATACCCTCCAGTGTCTTCAGGAAGGCTGTGTGGGGTTCCTGAGTTTGAGAGGGTGGCCTGTAGCATGCTACAATTTGTAGAGCAGTTTTGCCTATGGTTAGTTGCACCTGGATGGTTTCCGAAGCTTCGTGCGTTGCCACCAACCTGGAGGTGTGAGTATCCTTTATGAATATGGATACACCCCCTCCTTTTGTGGTGCGGTCCGGGTTTTGGGGCCGGAACGCATGATATGAGGTAAAACCTAATAGTGCCGGGGTGCTCTCAGGAGCCTTGAACCAGGTTTCAGTTACAGCACAGACATCGATGTTCTCCATACTGAGAAGGGACAGAAATCACTGTCAGCAGTGATGCCCTTTTGGGGGAAATTCCCCCTTCTTCATGTTGGTGCAATTGTGCTGTTCATATATACAAGCTCTGCAGAGAGTGCAGAGGGGTTTGACTCTGCAAAAAACACTTTAAGTATGTTATTCAGATTTTTTTTCAATTAATGCAGTTTAGGGATTCTGATCCTCAGCAAGTTGACTTTTGGACTTTTGTCAAATCATAGTGGAAGCCTATATGTTTAGTTGTTTACACATAAACCACAATAAATATCAGCTTTGAGCTAAAAATCTAACACATCTTATTGCATGAAGTAAGTAATTTAAAAAATATATATGCTATGACATGCATGGCATATACCTGGCTGCATCCATGATTTCTAAAATAAATTATTCCTGGAACTTCAGGCAGGCAGACTGAATAAGTTCTGCATACAGGGCATGAAATGTTAGATGAAAAGAATCAGAAGAACCTAATACAAGGTTATGACATTGCATTATCAGGCAGGGAAGTTTCATTAACTAATCATTGTGGAGCGTAACACAGGAGGGAAAATCACAAAATATATATCTACTAGCAGCAGTATAGAGAATGATAGTACAGCAGAGGGAGACATGTGTATCAGGGTTCAGGCTAGGATGAGACCTCATTTAAAAACACTGGGTTAGATTAGATACAGTGTATACGAATTAGAGAACTTTATTATTTACAGTAGTAGAAGGAATGACCGTAATGATGACACAGACAAATGTTTAACACACGCACACGCACACGCACACACACACACACACACACACACACACACACACACACACACACACACACACACACACACACACACACACACACACACACACACACACACACACACACACACACACCAAAGCAAAGCACAGAGGTTGGCATAATGGTAAAGCTGTTTAGTTCACAGACACACGGTACAGAGTTTGATTCTCACTCTTTGTCACTGTCTGGTTATTAGTTAGGCATGTAATAGTCTATAGACAGATTGCCTAGCATGAGCCTATGAACCTATAAGTTTATGGTCATTAAAATGGGTAAAGATTATTAAAAAAATGGCGTGGGTCAAGCAGGATGTCACAAAATGTAAGAAGCAATGAAATATTTGAGAAAATGAGGAAAGGTAAACTTTATAGAAATAAAATAGAAGGAGAAAGAAATAATGACTGATGCAGAAAGGACAAATAAGTTATAACAGACGTAGCAAAAACAAAGCCTACACAGCATTCAAAATCACAGCTCAAAATTCAGTGTGTCAAGGAAAAGGAGTGCAAAGTTTGAATTAATTAGTGCACTACAAAGACATTAGCTATTTATTTACTTATTTACTTGCGTCTGGTAAGTGGACCACATTACTAGGTCACTTTGATAGTTATGATTGTATAAGTACAGCAATACTAAAAAATAAAAAAATAGGCTCAAAACACGCCTAAGAATTCACTTATCACGTACCCTAAATTCTTTATGTATGTGGTAGGTATCTACTTTTTCAGTTGCAAACTAAACAGGTACACTGGGTTGAAAACACTTTTCAGGCATGAACCAGGCCTTGAAGGCAGAAAATGAGAACAAAAGCAGTATAATGCAAACTTAGAACAAAGATTACAACACAAAGAAAATTAATGTAATGAAATAAAATTAGGTTGAGTATTAAGAATAAAAAAACATAAGCAGTGTATAAATGTAATCAATGAATATGTGCACAGTTATGTAGTATGTTAAATAAGTGAATCATGTCTTGCGTCATTATAAAATTTGATTGAATATTATAAATGGGAAAATAGGGCGGCCGCAGTGGTGCAGGGGTTAGCGTTGCCACCTCACAGCAAGAGGCTCTCCGGTTCAATCCTCAGCTGGGGTGCCTTCTGTGTAGAGTCTGCATGTCCTCCCTGTGGTCGTGTGGGCTTCCTCTGGGTGCTTCGGTTTCCTCCCACATCCCAAAGGCATGCTGCAGGTGGATTGGGCACTCTAAATTGGCCTTAGGCATGAGTGCGTGCATGTCTGTGCCTTCTGTGGAAGGTTGGGTGCCGGGCTTGCAACTCAACACTGGAAAACTCCACTGCCAATCATCAGTGGACAGGTGATCTGCTGTGGTGACCCCTAACTGGGAAAAAGTTGAAAGAAAAAGAATTATAAAGAGGGAAAATAAGAGAAGGAATGAAAAATATAGTGCAATAGTTTATTAGTAAAGTAAGGCAAAAGTTAAGAGCAAAGTTAGTAGCTGGAATAACAGGAATGCATAAGAGATCCTGTAGACTGGGTGTACAGATGTCACTGATGTGTTAGTAACTGTAGAGTGATAAAAGTAAAAGATGGATGTAGCTGTCAATGTAGGACAAGGGAGAGATTGTTAAAATTATGGTATAAATTGTTACATTATTAGTTTCACATTTGTGAGATTAAGAGCAGGCCTTCTGTAACAAGAGTTACTAAATAATGCTATGGGATCTAAGAGGGTGGAGGCCAGGAATGCTTATTTTATCCACTTTTGCCAAAGCAGTGACACTGAGAGATTTCCTTGTGCTTTTTGAGAGATTTCCAAAAGTCTTCAAGGATGGTAATAGTTGAGATTTATTTTCAGTATACTAAGGCTAATTTGACAAATTATTTTTTTTGCTACTGTTAGAGTTTAAGGTTGTCTACCAGTAACCGGAGTGTGTAGTCTGTGCTTGTAAAGTGTAGGAACTTTTTAAGTGATGGGCAGTAATGGTGATTTAACTGTTTATAGGTTATGCATGCAGGAAGAGACAAGGTTTTCGTTTATCAGGTTACCCATTACGTTTGTTGATTGTCAGACAATGGTGCTCATAGCAAGGGCTAAGCTGCATGAATCTCAGCATTCTGTTTTCAGTCATTTGGAGAATATCCATGTTTTGGGAAGACTGTAAGACAATTGCTGGGAAGGGATTATTCTAACCATGCAAGAGTATGGTGATAGCAGAGATTAATCTAGTCTCCTTTGTTAGAAGGTGGCTACTCTGTATGCACCCTTGAGTTGGATATATACTTTGGGAGCTGGCATAATAGTTAAGGTGCTTACCTTATAAACACAAGGTGCAGGGTTTGAGTATCAACTTGGATAATTGGCTAGGCATAAAATGGCCCACAAGGGCAGTTAGCCACGTACTAACATATAAACCTATAAACTGAACTTGTAAGACTGATTTTTGATATAGTTTGCTCCGGTGTTAGTTCAAAGTATTTTTGTCAAGCTATAGCTGGTAGTAACTGCTGTACAGGGTAAAGGACATGTTTTTGGCAGTGCCACATCTGGACTCTTACTAGTCCTGAATAACATTACTTAGTGTTTAATGTTAGCCTGTTATCATGTAGACATTTCCAGGTAAGTTTTAAAACATTTTGTAATGATGCATTAACTTTTTTCTGTGATAATGATGCCCTGATGAGAACTATGCCCATTTAGTAGAATAACATACACACCAAGGAAGTGGCTAACTTGGATTCAGTACTAAATCTACAGCTGTGGACATGCTAATATATTAATCCTGATCATCCAACAAGAACCACCAGTTTTATTCTTTAAAGGTATTGCTATCATACTTTTGTAAGATAATGACTTAGTAACTTTTGTGAGGGAGGTGTTGCAGAACAGAGATTACAGATGTAGCTTAGAGTGTGACAGATTACTAATTAAATCAAGTATCCTATCCTTCATAATGTTGACTCTGTGCTACAGATAGATTTTATTTTAATTTTTTACAGTTGTTCATCCCATAACAGATCTGTGTGTGTTTAAGATTAAATGATACTAAAAATTGTTTCATTAGCATTACATTATGAAATAAATAATCCAACAAATAGAAATTATCCATCATCTCAGACATTTCTGGTTTCAGCCTTTAGTAGTTTGGACTCTTGTGTATCTGTTGGACACCCCAGTGATACTATTCAGGGAAGTTTGACTTTCTCCAGAATTTTAAAGAGCACTCTTTGATTTCTTGAAAGGTCTGGAACATCTAGAAAGACTATTAAGCAGGTATGATTTGCAATTGTGCACAGCCGACTTTCATTACCTGAGATGTAATTGGTTATACACCCTAAAGATTTGGGGTCAATACCATGTGGCCATTGCTCAACTTGTAGTTATACTGTACAGGCTTTTACTTACTTTTTTTATGTATTTAACATTTGTTTACTGGGAAAGTCTGACTTGGAACAAAGCCAATTTTCATTGGAGGCCTGGGGAGAAATGCTCCAGACACATCTTTGTAATGTGGGAGGAAACCGGAGTACCTGGAGGAAACCCACACAAATGCAGGGAGGGCATGCAGACTATGCACAGAAGGCACTCCAGTTGAGAATCGAACCAGAAAACCTCTTGCTGTGAGGCAGCAGTGCTACCACTGAACCACTGTGCTGTCCATAAATAGGATTAATTTTAGGCCAAGTGATATATTTTCTTGTAATCCAGAGGGTATTATTTATGTATTAAAATGTAATTGTAATTTATGTGGGTGAAACTATGAGGACATTAAGAGTGAGATTCCAAGAACATTTAACAGATATTAAGAATAAAAAAGTGGAAAGCCCTTTGGCAGTCCACTTTAATCTATGTCATGGTGGGGATGATAGTTGTTTAAAAGCTATTATTTTGGAAAAGGTTAAAATTTTTCATAGTATGGATTTAAAAAATCAATTGCTTTATAAGGAAACAAAACTGCTATTGTAGATGGAATATAAAATTTTATTGGATGATTATTTCATTGTATTAATTAATGCTTGTTAGTATTTTTTATTTGTGTGCCTTTTTTAATGTTACAGTGACTCTTGAAAGGTGAGTGGCTGAGGCGCTAGAGTCTTGATATATTTTTTGCTTTAATAAACAATTTGGATACGTTGGTACTGTGGTTAATATTTGCAATACTATTTCTTGCTTTTAAGGGGCTCAGAGCTTAAAGTATGACATTGCATATTGTGTTTAATGAAACATTACAATATATCTTAGAAACATAAGGTATTTGTTTGTTTTTAATGCAGTTTTCTTCTAATATTTCAGACTTTAACAATGCCTAAAATAATTTCAAATGGAAGGAATACTTCAATCTTGTAGCTTCACTGCACTTTGAGTACATTTTTCCACTAAATGCTAATTTTAATTATATTAAATGGTTTCCATACATCATATGCTGGAGCTAAAATTGCTTGAGCACCAGTAGCCCCCCCCCCCCCCCCCACACACACACACACACACAAATGCTGGCCAGCATAACGCAGAATACGTTTCCCCATAGGAACTCATTGCTGGTGTGATTTCTAACTAGGCATGAGCAATGATTCACTTCTTTAGGGAGATTTCTCCCTATTCAGGTTGGTATGACTGTTGAATTGGTATAAATAAGTTTTTGGAGTGTGGGTGGCTTGCCCCCACATTGGGGGTACATGGAGGCATACCCTGTTATAGAAAATAAGGAAAAAAATAAGTTTTTTTTCCCTTTTACAGATAGAGCATTAGCATTTTTTAGTTCTGCTGGAATGTTGACTTTCAAGAAGTTGACTTTTCATAGTAAGACCATATTTAATCATATCTTCAGTTTGGTGCCAGCTGTCTTGTTTCCTGCCAGGAAATTGGCTATCAGTGCAATAATATATCCAAACAGATAAACATATACTTCATTATTTATTAATGCTAAGGAATTGAGACTTATTGGAAAAAAGAAGCAGCAAATGTAAAACATTCTGATTTTCCAGTTGCTGTACTGTTACTTCTTTTAAGAAAAGTCTGAGATAATGTTTCATTAATTACCCTGGAGACCTCATCAACATTTGGGAATATTTTGCTTTGCTCCTTCTTTATAGGTTCATAGGTTGGTACTAGACTATCGGCCCTAGGGCCTATACAAGCCTAGCCATAACAATTCCCTGGCTATTTCTTCCCACACTATTTACTTCTCTGGACCCCTGTCTAGCAGGGCGACTGACGTGATCCCGGGGTGAATTTCCTTTCTCCCATCCAATCGTCAAGGTTCCTTTTGAAGAGGGCCAAAGAGGCACTCTGCTTAACATGTATGGCAATCTATTCCAGAGTCTGGGGAGTCTCTGGGTCAGGAACCTATCCCTCCAGCATGTTTAGTTTATTGTGATGACAAGGTTTAGATCCCTGGAGTGTGTGGCTCTGAGGGATTGGGATTTCTTTAAGTGTAGCATGTCCAACAGCTCTGGGTTTGACATGGCATTGTATATTAAGCAGAGATCGCCTCTGAGTAGACGATATGTGACAGAGTATAGCTGGAGTTTTTTAAGGTGGTCAGCATAGGGCATCTGCTTTAGGCCTGTGATTCTTTTAGTGAGGCATTTCTGCGGCCTTTCCAGTTGTTGCAGATGTCTTGAGAGGTACATACCAAATGGGGTGTTGTTTTATATAATGGGTCTAATTAGGTATGAGTACAGTGGGATAATGACCTCCTTTTTTCTGGATGAAAAGCCCTTAGTGATGAGGTGTGCCACATAGAAGGATTTCCTGACTGTTGTGGCGATGTGGTTATCGAAGGTGAGACCACTGTCCACCTGTGTCCCTAAGTCTCTTATCACACTTTCGGTGTTTAGTGTACTGCCACCTATGTGGTAATTCACAGGTACATGTTTTTTCCCAAAGGGGATAACTGTACATTTCTTGGCATTTAGCTTGAGCCTGTGGCTCTGGCACCAAGCATCTGTTTCTGTAAGACCCTTTTGTAGAGTATCCACATCATTTGGGGATTCAATAATGGCTTCCAGTTTGCAGTCATCTGCAAACCTTGTTAGCCAGAGTCCCTTAGTGTTGGCCTGTACTTCAGAGAAGTAGATGCCAAACAAGAGCGGTCCCAGGACTGAACCCTGAGGTACTCCACTTGTCACTGGTCTGGAGCTGGATTTGGAGTTGGCTACTTTTACAGTGTGGGTTCTATCAGTAAGCCAGTTAGCAACCCATTGGGTGATGTAGGGATTAATGCCCAGCTTAGTAAGTTTATCTATGATTCCAGAGTTGGGGATGGTGTCAAAGGCCTTGGCAAGGTCTAAATAGACTGTGTGGACCACCTTACCCTTGTCCATGGCTCTGGAGACTGATTCGAAGAAGTCAGTCAGGTTCAGGAGACAAGATCGTCCCTTCATGAACCCAAACTGGGTAGGGTCCAGTGTTTGAAGGTTGCCAATGTCTTTGTTTATAAGTTCCATGATAATACGCTCCATGGCCTTGAAGATAAGGCTCGTCAGGCTGATGGGACGGTAGTTTCCGGGATCCAAGGTGGATCCCCCCTTGTGGAGTGGGATAACTGTAGCTCTGCGCCACTCAGTGGTCACAAAACCTGAGGTGAGGCTATGATTAAACATGACACTTAGGTGAGGTGCCAGTTCATATTGTAGTTCATGTAGTACACAGCCTGGGATGTCATCTGGTCCCATGGATGCTGTATTCTTAGCTTTGGAGAGTGTGTTTTTTATCTGTGTGGTTGTTATTACCGGAATTTTGCAATCTTCCGGTATTGAGATGGGCAATTTAGGGGGTGAGAGGGGGGGTGAAGTTGGCACTGAATCGATCTACCGAGATATTGGCAATATCCTTGGGATCAGTATATTTAATGCCATTCTGTTTTAGCTCAGAGCAGATCTGAGCATTGCCATTTAGATTCTTGACATAGTTATAGAATGCCTTGTGGTTGTCTTTGGAATCTTTGGCAATTTTATTTTCGTAATTAGCTTTGGAGGATTTTATGAGGGATCTCAGTTTCTTACTGAGGCTGGTAAGGGAGTTTTTTGCATCCTGGGATTTTCCTCTTTTCTGCAACAGTTTCTTCCTTTTGTTGTAAAGTTTTTTTATGGCAGGGGACCTCCAGATTGGCTTCCTTTTTTTGGATGAGAGCATCTTGGTTCTATTTGGGATGGCATGATTCATGCATGAGTGGATGTGCTCGTACAGTGCCTTAGTGTAGGATTCAGCAGTTGAACTTTCAGTTCCCGTCTGCATGGGTGTCATGAAGTTTGTCACTTCTGACTTGAGTAGCATGAAGTTGGCTTTGGAGAAGTTTTTTATGGAGGTTTCCTTACTGGGAGGGTGGGGGTGGGATGTGGATGTTAAGGGTGATTAACTTTTGGTCAGACCTGACTAACGAGGGGGAGACCATAGGTGTGGAGCATCAATTTCCCATGTTGGTAATGACCAGGTGTAGGATACTGGAGCCCCTGGTGGGACTATGGATTAGTTGATCCAGGGCATTGGAATTTATGAATTCCAAGGACCATTGGGCAAAGGTGTTGGTACATGAGTAGTTTTCCCAGTTAATGGCAGGGTAGTTAAATTCACCCAGTATTAGGTTGTTTAGTTCTATCTTAATATTTTCCAGTATGTTTAGGAAGGTGTAGTGAGAATCTTGGGGTATGGTGGGGGATCTGTAGCAAGCTACATTTTGGATTGCAGTCTTACCTAGTGTTAGTTGCACCTGGAGAATTTCACATGCATTGTGTTGGGCAACTAGCCTGGTGGTGTGAATATCCTTGGTGAATATTGACACTCCTCCACCTTTAGTGTTTTGGTCCTGGTTTGGTGGCCGAAAAGTGTGGTAAGAGTTGTAGCCTGGTGTTGCAGGAGTGCTCTCTGGAGCCTTGAACCAGGTCTCAGTTACTGCACAGATATCGATGTTCTCCATTTTTAGGAGTGCCTCAAGAGAGTGCATTTTGAGGTTTAGTCTTCTAGCATTGAGTAGCATTACCTTCAGATTTTGCATGCTTGTACCTGTTACGGTGGTGGTTTTGTCCTTTGAACTTTGCCTAAAAAAAGGCACTATAGGGGTGGCAAGAGCCTTAGCCAGTAACCTGAATCCCATGGGTGATAGGTGCAGACCATCTCTGGCAAAGCATCATGGTCTGTTGATCATGTTGTCCCAGGCATACAGATACTGGATCCCCTTTGAAAGACACCAGAAGCTTAGCCAATTGTTGAAGTCAATCATTTTGTCCTTATATTGTGGTATCATTCTGGGTGAAGGCAGGATGCTACTCAGGGCTAGGGTCATACCTGCCTGGGCCACATGATCCGAGAGCTCTTCCATGTCTCTTTTCATGTAGTCCAGGGAGGTACGTCTCAAGTCATTTACTCCAACATGGCCAATGACAGAGTCATATTTGTACTTGTTGTGGAGTGACTTGAGTGCATGCATTATGTGGTGGATCCTGGCACCCGACAGGCAGCTGACTGTAATTTTCTCCTTGTTCAACCTATTGAGAGGGACATCAGTGTGCCGGACTATAGAGTCACCTATGACTAAAGTGTTAGGTACGTTGTCTTGCCTTAGGGGCTGTTGCTGGGTGGCACACCGGTGTTGTGAACTATGTGACACTTTGGTTGTGATTGGTGTTTGTTTGCGTTTCAGCTTCAGAGGTCCTTGTTGCTTGGGCAGGTTACAGTTAAGGGTCTCTGCATTTGTGGATTTAGTGTTGCTATATGTGGGTGTTGGTGGTGTGGGTTTAGAAGGGCTATGTGTTGCTTGAGGTGTAGTGTGGGTGTTAACCTTCTTTTGACTGTCTAGCACAATCTTGGGTGGAGAGAGCTTTGCTTCCATTTTGGCTATGTAAGTGCATCTCTCACAGGTTGTAGTGTTGGGTGGTAGGAGGAGAGGGTTGTCTGTGTACATGAGGCAATTGCTGCATTGCCCCAGTATGCCCAAATTCACCAGGTAGACAGGAGAAATCACCGGAAGCTGACCCTTGGACATGCCTGGTTTGGTGCTTTTTTTTTTTTTTTTTTGTAAAGTACAGGAGCTGTTTTTCCTTACCTTAGCAAGGTACTTTGCAATTATAGGCTCTGTAGTGCCTACTATTAATTTCTCCTTATTAACAAGGAGAGCTGAGTGCTTGTATCAGTTTAAGGCTTCCTAGTGCTTTCCAGCAGGTATTAGAGCAAGTGCTATTCACAGGGATGCTTAAAGGTAAGATGAAAAAAATGCACACTGCAGTGTGCACTAAAGAAGTTAGATGTGAAAGTTGGTAACTTAAGTTTTACCTGTTTAAAAAGTTAAGGTTTAGTGGAGAGTTACTATTTTTAAAACAGCAAGATGGATTGAAAGGGGTGATCACTTTTGTATTCTGGTACTATGGAATACAGTAGGATGGCCAATAAATTTAAATAGTTGAAGGGGAGGGATTTCAAAAATGATGATTTTGTGATTACTCACACAAGCCAGTGAAAGTAGAAAGGAAATGAGATATATGGTCAGATTAACATAAGAGACAGGTAACTAGAAAGACAGTGGTATTTAACAAGAACTCTAACTGGGTGGGTGAGTGGGAAAAATGTGACTGCCTGACTCAAGAGACAGAGCTGTGGTCTTTTTTGAAGTTTTAATATGCTGTTAAAGCAGAATGCAAGTAAAACACAAGGTAAAGAAAACAAACCACAGTATTCAAAATATAAAAAGGCAATAAAGTAATACAAAATACAAAAAATAAAAAGCAAACTAACCTTTCCTTCACAGAAAAGTGTAGCAGAGTGTGGATGAGCCTTTCTTTCATCGTTAGTAATAGTCTGCCCTGATTCTCAAATATTTAAAACTTGTATTATTTTAAAAGTAAATTGAAATTTATGTTTTAAGTTTGCCAGAGATGTATGGCCAGTGTTAGGGTTTCCATGAATTGAGAGAAGATCTTGATTCTAAAGAATTTTCATTTACCATAGTTTCTGGAAAATATTGTTGTTGTTTTGTATGTGTGTGTGTGTGTGTGTGTGTGTGTGTGTGTGTGTGTGTGTGTGTGTGTGTGTGTGTGTGTGTATACATGTGCACGGATACTAAAAAACTTGATTCATTTCAGTTACTTCTAGGCATCTTAACTGACAATAAATTCAAATGTGACTAAAATGTTTTACAAACTATTAAAAAAACACACTAGAAACTCAGCTCCCTCTATAGAACCAATTACTAATTGACAGATTATGCAAGGCAAACACTAGCATCTACCTATGTTTTTCCATCCCATACTGTATGCCTCATCTACATTTACAAACCTAAATACTACACGTATGGCCAAACTCTCCACCTATTACAGTAAAGAAGCCAAATTTGATGCCAGCCTTATGTATAGGATTCATCATTGCAGAGCCCTGAAACAACTAAACTGTAATAAACTACCCAACTGTTTAACATACTCACAACTTATTACTGCACACAATCTTCTATATGCACCCAAAAAATGTGTAGAACTAAAAGATACCATGCAGCAGTTCCCTCCAGGTAGAGATCCTTCCCTCAAGCAATAAGTTCTTAGTAATCATAATAAAATATAATAACTCAGCAGGTGACTCACTATACTGCCATTATGTATCTAAAGTCTAGAACACCATCCCAATATACCTGAAAAAGATATTGAAACTTCCCACCTTCAATCCTTTACTAAAACAAAACCTAACATGCACATGCTCCTCATGTGGGTTACTCCATTTTCATTTGTCAGCTCATACCTCTTACACCTTTATAACCTCTATCCCCTTTTACACAACAAAACTTTCTACCACTCCTCAGTTTCTTTCCTGCCTTAATCCTCACTTTACACTTAAATTTCTTTCTGACTTTCGCACTTTACCCATCTTCTTCAAATACTCTCATATAACCATGTTCTGACTATGTTACTAAGTACCCTAGAGTTGTTGCCCTACTATCCTTGAGTCATCAGCTATGCAATCTCTCTCTCTTCTTCTAGCTTTAACTACTACCTACCTGCTGACTATTGTTTCCCACTCCTTACCTCATTTTTATGTATTCTAATATTTGTACGGTAATCCTGTTTTATCTGTAAGTGTCACTACAGAACCCTGTTTGTATCTGGAAGTTTTAAGAATGGTCTGTGTATTGTATCTTTGTAAAAAAAAATGTTTTGTCATGAGTATCTTAAATGTATCTGCTGGAGCTTTTCTCTCCATTCCTCCCCTAAAATGGGTTTTGCCCAGTTGTACTTTCACGGCAATCAATGGCAAATTAATAAATAAACAAATAATGGAATGAAAAGGTTGCATATAAAACTCAAGTTTAGCAATGCACAAAGAAACGTGTTGGCCTTTAAAGGGTATAAAGATTAATCATTTGACATGAGCCAAATTTTAAACAGAAGAAACAGGTAATAAAGGATTCTATGTTTTTAACAGGTTTGAAAGCACACAAAGTAACGTTAGTTACTCCCCTAAAATGGTCAAAGTTACTTTTAATCATGTCAGGATGGCCCCCATTTTCAGAGTCAAAGGTATGTAAACAGTCAGTAGAAATTACTTTGCCTTCATTTATAAAGACCAGACACTTGAACTGCAGAGAGTCTCTGCATGTTTTTAGAATTTTGAGGAAAAATGCGTCATAATCTGGGTCTGAGGGAGTCAAAATTTTGATATTATATACTTTCAGAGAAATATTGGCATCTTTGAATTATTATTGACTACAAGGAAAACCATAAAGTTATCTTTGCAGAAAAGCAGAAATTGTCCCTGTAAAAGATGATGTTGAGGGGAAAGTCTAGAATTACAGACCAATATTTTCTGATTTCAAGTTTAGGAGAGTTTATAGAAGCAACTATTTTTTTTGACAACAGATGTTCTTCTCAGTAGGGTAGCTAGAGCAGGGCCCAAGTGCTATCTTGTGCAGAGCAATTTGTGGATGTAATAAAATATGTGTGTGTGTGTGTGTGTGTGTGTGTGTGTGTGTGTTTGTGTGTATATATATATATATATATATATATATATATTGGTCTACTTCACATAATAGAACATCCAAATGTTTGAATTTCATATGGCTGAGACCATATGATTGAACATTTGAATGTTTGAAAATGTAAACAAAAATAAACAAACAAAAAAAAAACTAAACAGTGCTAGCAGGGGGGGGGCAAGCCCCCCTGCATCCCCCACTATTTAAATATACCAACTCCGAGATCGCACTACATTGCGATAAAAGGAAATCTTCACATTCCGTGCCCTGTGGAGATCCCCATTCAGACCATTTGTATGTTTAAAAGTTCGATCATATCGTCTCGGCCATATGAAAGTCAAGCTTTTAAAAGTTCAACCATCTGAAGGGGACCCATATATATATATATATATATATATATATATATATATATATATATATATACACATATTAAATGCATATCTTATTTTTTTATTCTGCTGTAAGATAAATGGTAATGTGTACATTCTAAATAGATGTCTGGGATGCTCTTGTGTGCCCCCCACCCCTGCTTGTATCTACTTGATTGGACACCTCCTGAAAAAGACCTGTGATTGGCTGTGCAGGTTGAGGGCTCTGTGCTGTGGCACAATAAAAGCGGTCTCTTTGGTGCCCATAGTGAGTAATTTTCATTTGCTTGAAACATGATATCCCGCTATTCACTGTGGACATCCATTTTAAGTTGTTAAAGACATGTTTTTTTCTGCTTGATGGAAGCTTAATTCTATCGACCGCTTCAACTGATGGAGACCATGTCCTGAAAATTGTCAGATTTTTGGTGTGTGGGGAGAGAGGGCAGAAGAAAAGAACAAGAAGTAAGTAGGAGGGTAATTACTAGTATGCTTGTGTATACACAGGCAAACTACTGAAGAAGTCATTGGGGAAATTCTGGTGTCAGTGAAAGAGCTTGTGTTGTGCATGCATGGACAAACTGCTGAAGGGATCACTGGGGAGAACTGTTTCATTCTGGTGTCATTTGAGTGCTTGTGCATACATCATGGATGGGATTGTTGGGAGAAATGTTTCATTTTGGTTTCAGTGAAAATGCTTTTGTTGTGCATACATGGACAAACTATGGCCATTTATTGAAAAAAGCAAACTGCAGCTGTACTGCTTGATTTTAATACAAGGATATAGTAAATCCTTCCACTATGACTCAGTGAGGGTTAAACACTCTGATGATCAGGCTCACTGAAATTCTAGTGGGTTTGTGGGGGGGGGGAGGCAGGGTCTCCTGCATCTTCAGTGTTGGGGTGAGGCATACACACCCTCCAAATTTATATTACTAGTCACTCTTCTTGGTCATTGAAAAAAGTAACATCTGTGTCTCTCATGAAGGTAGTGTCAGGGTGCATACCTTTCAACCTCTTAGCACACGAAGCCTGGACAAAGCTTAAAATAATGGGATCAAAGGCCCAAAAATAGGAACGGGTTTTAAGTATTGCTGTTATAACGTTTAAACTTAGAAAATTGCTAAAACAACAGGATTTGTATTAGAAAACATTTTCTGATGAAAATGTAGCCTGAAACTCAAATGTATTGATTACTTAATGAGTTCAATCCTCACTGATTTGTCTGAAAAACACAAATTTTGTGAGGTGAAAATTTAGACATTCTGCAAAAGTGGACAGTTGAGATATGGTGAGGAGCCAGGGCTCAGTATTCAACACATGTTGCTTAATACTCTGAAAGCCCATTTGTTGCCTAGGTGACCTACAGTGAAAGATCAATCAAAAATTGGCTTTATGCAATCAAAAATAAGAGTTTACTGTACTTTGTGTTCTTAATAGGCTTCTTGAAATCTTCATTAGAGTATCTTGAAATGATGAGCTAGCAGACTTTTGGGATTCCCTGCAGACCGCTCTGTTGGAGATGCTGGGTGAGCGGATTGGACTGCCTGGGAAGATGATTCTTTTTTTGTGTTATGCTACAGAATAAGAATTGCCTAGACATAGTAAAGCCTTGCTGAGTCTAATTATGGTGGCTGCCCAAAAAGCAATTACTAGAAAATGGAAATCAAAGTCCAGACCAACTTTACTAGAAGTAGTGAATATAGTAACAGAGATAAAACAACTGGAATTGGGATCTTTAGAAAAGGGAAGGAGCAAACTGCAGAGGAAAAAATGGGAATTGTGGGAACAGCACGTACAGAGCAGGAATGAGGTTTAAGAGGCAGGATTTTAATGAGCTAGATAATGATTAACTAACAATGACTGGAAGGTTTGTAAGTGATTTATAATGTTTACAACTACAGCTGTTTCAATGGTGTCTGTGATGTAAACTGTTTGCAACTAAAGTGATATCATTTTGTATGGTTTTCATTTATATAAATGTAAGGTTGCCATTATCATACGTGGAAATGTAATAAAGATATTGGAAAAAAAAAAACACAAATTGTGCTTCCCAAAGTATTATACTATATTTCTGTGCCAGAGATTGGTGTAGAGTGTTGGACACCTTTATTCTTCTTCCTTTGGTGTTTAAAGAGCTGAAAAGTATTGTAAAATAGGATAGGTATATGTAATGCAATATTCAAATAATTATTGGATTTGATATTTAGGATTATTACTAAGCTTTTATAAAGTGTGTGCTATAATTAAAATTAAACTGATTTTAGCTCATACTCTTCCTTTATTGTTTTTTTCATGAGAACTAGATATAAACCTATCATGGTTTGTTTTGTGCAGTAACAAAATAATTGTGTGTGTGTGTGTGTGTGTGTGTGTGTGTGTGTGTGTGTGTGTGTGTGTGTGTGTGTGTGTGTGTGTGTGTGTGTGTGTGTGTGTGTGTGTGTGTGTGTGTGTGTGTGTGTGTAAGTTCATAGGTTAGTACAAGGTTATCTGCCTTTGTGGGCCATTTTAAGCCTAGCCAAATTTATCCTCTCAAAGGTAAGAATCTAACCCTGTACCTTGTGCATATGAGGTAAACCCAGTATGACTCATAATATAAGAAATAATTTAATCCAAGGGACTATTTTTTCTTCTTTTTTTCCAATAATTTTTTATTTCTTCTATTGCTTAACACTTTCCATTTATGTTTATTTGTTATGTTTGGTGGTCATTTTATAAATGAAATAAGGCCTATATTGTCTAGTAGAGCACATCCCTGTTGCTAAACGGTAAACACAGTCAGTGTGTCGAGTATCGCATTATAACACTAGGGCCTGCTGTTAGCAGATAATAAACCACACATTGCTGTGTAGATGATCCAGTGTACATTGAACTTGCACTGACTATTAAAGCATTTTGTTACAAGGAGCTGTCAATGTGATGTATACTTCAGGTAGAAATGGTGTTGCAGTGCACACTAAATTTGTTTGTACAATACACATTGAACATATATATATATATATATATATATATATATATATATATATATATATATGTATGTATGTATATGGATCCTGATGTAGATTTTAGCTGTTTTTCCATTGAGTCATGACTGTTCTCTATTCACTACAGCCACAGCTAGTTCATATTTGTTCTGTGTAGCAGTTCATATTTACACTATTAATAGTATAATTTGTTATGGTGCTGTTGGCATTTGGATTGTGCTGAATTATGCTTTATTTTTAATATCTGTGTTGTGTTTGATTATGCAACACATGGCAAATAAATGATTAACTCTTAAAATGGGTTAAACTTTATATAAAACCTGCTGTTTTGACATGCCTTCGAAAATTTCGGTCAAGGCATTTTTCCCACCCCTGCTCAAAAAATGAGGGCCTCTTCCTGTACTCTAAATGGCCTGGTTACTCCTAAGGGTCTTAGACTAAGTGATATGTTACTGCTTGATATGGTACAACTGAAGAAAGACTATGACCACGTGAGGAAAAAGTTCTAAGAATGCTGGAAATATGAATTTGTTATAAGTAATCAACTGGAGTACAATGTGGAATAACAACTAACTATACAGAGTTAATGTTAAAGATGGTTATTCAACAGTTTAAATCTCAGCATGTGGTATGCACCACATAAACTGATAGTAGATCTCATGTATTTTAAGCTACACAGTGTTAAAAAGTGAAGTCCCTCAAGAGTGTTTGCTAGGTAAATATGTGGATGGGTTTAAATTAGAAGACATGTTGAACAATTCCATCACTACCAAAACTGACCCATAGATTTATAAAAACTGTAAGGTAATTAGTGAAGCAAAGAGATGTGCTGCACATGTAGGAAGGAGGAATAAAACAATTACAGATTAAAGAGAATATTAATGCATACCGTAGCATTGGAAGAAAGAATGAAACACTATAGTGTAGAATGTTCTGAATTCCATATCTCATTGAGAGGGATTAATACATTGGGACAATGCGATGTTCTACAATATAAAAAGATGTATAAATTCAAAGAAAATAGAACTTATAAAATGATATAGAACTACAGGATAAGTGGAAGTAACTTTGCCTGTCTGCATGTCTGCAATTAGAAGCCCGCTACAATTCTTTTTGTAGCTTTAACTTTATGACATGAATAAAGAAGGTTGGGGATGCACAGTAAGGAGATAAAAATAATGATAGGTCAGATGAGGGATTAACTTATGAAGAGACAGAAAGAAATGAGATTGTTATTATCATCACACAGGAGCCCTATGGATGAAATGATACTAATGTGTGACACAAACAAGTAAATACTTATAAAATATATTGGGTCTGCTATTTGGACATAGCAGTACAAGGCCTTGTGGTTGTCTTTAACCCGTGACGTTATCTTGACCTCATAACTGGCCTTGTTGGACTTCGGATTGCTCCAGTGTGGTTTATTTTTGGAGTTTGTTTTGGCCTTTTTCTAGTAAGTAGAGTAGCCTCTGCATAGTCATTTGCATAGTTGCACAGGGTCTCTGTCAACAGTTCCATATAGGTTACTGTGAACTCGGGGTTGGGAGGGTCAGTGAATTTTGACAAACTAATGCTTTATAGGATGTAGTTTGCTTTGAAATAGTTCCTGTTACAGGGTTTTCTGGGGTTACTGATTTGATTTTTATTTTAAAGGAGACAATTTTGTTGTCTGACCTCACCAGTCAGGCAGGCACTCACCCATATTGGTGAGTACCAGGTCCAGTATGTTGGAACCTCTAGTCATCAATGGTATTTGTGTTAATGAAACAGGGTATTTGGCTTAATGATGAGTGTCTCCAATACATCTAGATATAAGCTATGGGACTCTAAGGTCATACAGAGTGACCTATTGCTTGCTAGGATATGGTGTGGGACTTTGTATGTGATGATTTGGATAAATTCCAGGGCATCATCTTTTGTCCCTGTCTGTGCAGCCGATGGTATAAATGTATAGAAGGCACTGAAGCCTTGCTCTGCCAGACTATTTTTTGTAGATTTAAACCATGTCTTGGTGATGGCACAGATGTCTATATTCCTGAATGAGGACAGCTTGAAGCACCACTTTTATAAAAAAGCTTCTATCCAAGCTAAAGCCATGCTCTAATGCCCCTGACAACATTCCCTCCTCCTTCCTCAAACATGCAGCTGAAGGTATCGCTCTCCCAATTAGTATTCTGATTAATAGATCCTTAAATGAGTCATACGTACCAAAACTCTGGCATTCAGCCTACATCCTACCTCTTCACAAAGGCGGCAAAAACACCACTATTTCTAACTTCTGCACCATCGCCCTACTCTCTCCAATATCTAAAATTCTAGAAAAGTGTGTCCACCACCAACTTTTACCTTATCTACTTCAGAATCACCTCCTAACACCCACCCAGCATGGCTTCTGTCCTGGCCACAATACTATAACTGCTTTACTATCCTTCCTAGAAACTGTCAATCGAGACTCTCGACTCATTTTATCCACAGTACTGCTAAATCTTTCAAAAGCCTTTGACACCATCTCCCATACACACCTTCTTCATCATCTGGTCAATCTCAATCTCTCCCCAAATACTCTAGCCTGGTTCTACAGTTACCTATCTGATAGATCTCAAGCAGTCAAATGGAAGAACTCCTCCTCTTCCTTCTTGCCTACACCTACTGGCGTTCCTCAGGGGTCCATCCTTGGACCCATGCTTTTCAACATCTTTATAAATAACCTTCACACCATCATCCCTGACACCACAGTCATCCAATATGCTGATGACTCTACCTTGGTCTGTTTTGCCCCAAACTTTCCTGAACTACTGACCAAAACCCAATTGGCCTTTTCCACTACAGAGAACTGGATGCACCAAAACCACCTTTCTCTCAACTCCAATAAATCCAAAATACTAATTTTTCTCCCCTCCAAGGTTTCCTCCTTGGACAAAAACACTTTCAATGTCCTAAGCTAAACTAACACTGCCATTGAAGTGGTCCCCTCTGCAAAACTCCTTGGCATTACCATAGATGAACACCTCAAATTTGATCTTCACATACAACAAAACATAAAGAAAACCCACCAAAAGCTAGGTATGCTATATAGCAACAATCATTTTCTTTCCAACTCCACTAGGCATACCCTGGCAATCACCTACCTCCTACCTTCCCTTTTATATGGAGCCCCTCTTCTAACCAATTTGTCTGTTACCAACACCTCTAAGCTCAAAGCTTGCTATAATAAGATCTCTAAATTTGCAACCAAATCCAAAACATCAGCTCACCACTGCCTCAGCCTTCACTCTCTGAACTGGTTAGAACTCCCTAACCACCTAGACTATCTACAACTAACCACCGCTCACAAACTAATATTCTCCCCTGATAAATGCCCAGCCTTAAAGGACATCCTTCCTCCATACATCCCTAACAGATCACTGAGATCTGAACACCAAAACCTAATCTCCATTCTTAAACCCAAACGACCCGCTGGCCAGCTTTTACTCTCCTTCTCTCTAGGTAAAAAATGGAACTCTCTGCCTCCTTCACTTAGGACTATACCCAACACTGAATCCTTCAAAACTCAACTTTTAAAAATGGAACTCTCTGCCTCCTTCACTTAGGACTATACCCAACACTGAATCCTTCAAAACTCAACGTTTAAAAATGGAACTCTCTGCCTCCTTCACTTAGGACTATACCCAACACTGAATCCTTCAAAACCCAACTTATTCTTCACCTGTCTTCCAAATGGAAATGCTCCTGCTTTCACCCCATATAAATTCTAGGGATTCCCCACTAAACTCTCCTAATCCCCACTCCACTATACTCTCATACTTATTCTTATTGTTCAAAATTTCCCGAACTAGCAGACTTTAATTGACTCCAAGCATGTAAATATTGTAACATCAAAAAAAAAAAAAAAACACTCTGTTGTTAAGTTGTTAAACTGTCTCATAATGTATATTACACTCTGCAACTCTTGAATGTATGAATCCTACTCTTGTATTTCACTTTGTAACCTTTATTTGTATTTTGCAACCTATATTATATTGTATTTCACTTTGCAACCTTTATATGCATTTTGTAACCTTTATTGTATTATACTGTTCATGGAGCTTTTCTCCCCAGGCCTCCACTGAAAATGGGCACTTCTTGGCCCAGTGGACTTCCCCGGTAATCAAACTGATAATAAATAAATAAATAAATAAATAAATAAATACATAAATAAATATGGAGTTTGTTGTTTAGACTCCTAGCATTGAGCAGTAACACCTTTAGGTTTCTTTGGGTTTTTTATTCGCTATTTCAGTAGGTTTGTCAATTAGGTATTGCCTAGAAAAGGCTCTAAGGGGTAGATAAAATTTTAGCCACTGTTCAAAAGTCTAGGAAGACAATTGCAGATCATCCTTTGTAAAGCAACATGGTTTGGTAACCATGTACTCCCATGCTTCCAAATATTGAATCCCCCCTGGAAAGAGACCAGAAACTATGCCAATTATTGAAGTCAGTCATCTTTCATTTGTACTGTGGCATCATCCTTGGTGAAGGTAGAATACTGTTCAATGCAAGGCACATACTGGTCTGAGACATATATAGAGAGCGATCAACAATTTTTCTCTTTATTTAGTCCATGGAAGAATGTCTCAGGTCATTAATGGCCACATAGACTATGATAGACTGTGATAGAACCATACTGGTACCTGTGGCGTGGTGACTTGAGTTAGGGTGTAACTTGATGGATCCTGGCTCCAGATAAGCAACTAACCATTATGTTTTCTTCCTTCAGTCTGGTGAGTGAGGCATGTGTGTGTTGTTCAGGGGAATCCTGCATGAGAAGAGTCCTGGTTAATGTATTTGTTTGCCTTTTGTTGTTGGAGCTAAACTGGTTATAGGCAGATGCGTGGTGTTTGGTGTTGCTTTTGGTGAGTGCTTTTGAGATTGCTGTGGATAGGCTTTGTCATTTATATGCTTAGGATGTCTTTGAGGTTTGGGAAGATTGCTTTGTAGTGCCTCAGCATAGTTTGGTCTGTTTGTATGGTGGATGTAGTGTGTGTGTTCTTGATAACCTTGTTTGTATGGGAGATTCTTGTCTCTACTGAAAATGTGTATTGGCATCTCTCGCATTCTGTATTTGTTTCTTCAAGGATTAAATGGTTGTCTGTGAACATCAGACAATTGTTACATTGTTTCAGGATTCCCATATCTACCACGCTGGCTGCAGAGACATTTGGAAATCTTATATGCATATTGTGCAGACCTGTATTTGAGTGGGCTACTGTAGATTGTAGACTGGATTATACAGAAGTCTTCGTGGGTAGTCTCTAGGGTTGGGCATTCACCTAGGTTAGGTTGTGCTAAGATTTAATAGTAGTGATGTTTAATGCACAAACTAGCTGCTCTACACTTCTCTCTGCACAATGGCTTTGGTTTAGCCACACTAAGTTACAGGTTTTAGTTGTAGAGGTAGTTTTATAGATAAAATTTACTTTCTAGGCATTTGTGTCTGTACAGGGCACTGTTAACCTGTTGATGTGAAAACACCAAAAAAGACTGCTTGCAGCCAATGATGAGGTCAAGATAGCCTCACAGGCTAAAGACATCCACAAGATTTTCTGCAGCTCTTTCAGAAACTTAAAAGGTAGTATTACAGCTGGTGGTCAGTGGTGTCACTTTCACTGAGCAGAGTGACATAGTGAATTTTCTGGCTGACAAATTCAGCTCAAACTTCACCCCCACTCCCCCCACCTCCCACAATGAAATGCCTACTAGCATAAATTCCAACTATTAATAAGGAGCAGGTCCTAGTGGTGCTTGTGAAGGCCAAAAACACAGCCTCAATGAGCACCAACAGTATCTCAGGATGTCTCCTAAATAGCTTGAAATGTGACCTAACAGGACCACTTGAGTCTCTTTTCTACTATAGCCTCAAAACAGGCTTTGTACCATGTGAACAGAGGACTGGAATGGTTATAGCACTTCACAATAGTGGACCAACAATTGACCCCATAAACTACAGACATATAAGTCTGACTAGTTAAATATGCAGAGCCATGAAATAAATGCTCATGGAAATGATCAACAAAGATATAGGCAACCTTCAAACACTGGACCCAACACAGTTTGGCTTTGTTAAGGAAAAGTCATGTCTACCTAAACCAGCTGGACTTATTTGAGAAGGTCACCAAGGCAATGGATGAGGAGAAAATGGTGCATACTAAATACCAGGACCTGGCAAACACGTTTGATACAAAATGTTAGTCGAGTATAGTTGACAAAACTCACCGAACTAGGCATGAACCCCTAAATAGCTTGATGGATTTCCTGCTGGCTCAGAGACAGGACTCTGGAAATCAGGATTGTTAAGACCAGCTACACTAAGAGACAGTCACTCCATGCTGGGACTGTTCCTATTTGTCATCTACTTCTTGGAAGTAAAAGCTAATGTCAAGGGCCTTTGCCCTACCATATTCACAGATGACTGCAAATTGGGAGTTATAACTGAATCCCCTAAGACACAAGCATCTTGCAAGAGGGTCTAACACAGAAAAATGACTGGTGCCAAAGTCATGGATTAAAACTCAATGCCAAGAAATGCATTAGAGTGCCTTTTGGGAAAACTGCTACACAGGCTAATTACTCCATTGATAAGACACCCTTAAGAGCTGACCCAGTAATCTAGCATCTGGGTACATAAGTAGACAATAATCTGGCCGTAGACCAACATGTGACCAAGGAAGTAAGAATATAATTCTATGTCACCCAGATTATATGTAAAGGCATGGCATCCGGTGACAATTTATTGTGCCCTTATCAAATCCATTGTTGAGTATAATGCCCCTTCAGCATGTGCCTGACCAGACATATGCAACAGTTGGAATGACAAGAATAGGAGTTCCTTACCAGGAGAATCTAGTATATAAACATATTGTATTATATGGATCACCTTAAAGCCCTATCTCTACTCTGCCTCATACAGGTTAGGAGAAGTGCTGTATGCTTGGCATACAAGGCACCCTTAATCCAGCTCTGATGGACCTTTTGCACATCTGCAAAATGAACAACATCCAAACTGCTAGATCCAATTATTTAAATTTTGCTTATAACATAAATAAGACATATCGGTGAGACAGATATGTGTCTCAAAGGCTCCCCATGCTCTGGAACAGGCTCTCCATCCATGTGAAACAGAGCCCATCCCTAACTCTATTTAAGCGTAACCTTGACCAGTGGATGGAAAACTGGAAATTCACTTGAGGTCTGGCCTTCATTTCTCTGCTAGACTCAGGCAGACATTAATGACCAAACTAACATACCCTGCCCCCTATTTAACTTCTAGAAACCTACTAACTATCATATACCCTCCTAATAAACACTAATGATACATAACGGACACAAGTGGGTTGGGTTGCACTGCTAGGCTTATAATGGGCCTGGTGATCATTAGCCAAGTCTATACCTATGAACCTAAAGAGATTTGTGACAGTAGCTATCACATATTAACTATGAGAACTTCAAAGCAGAAAAATGTTAAAATACAAAAAGGCTACAGTAGATATTGTACCTTCCATTTTTGCCTCTCAAGGCCATTATGATTAGTTGGCTGTATGTCAAGGCAGTACTGATTTGTTTTCAGAATTTTTTAGCAGTAGATGCAATTATGAAAGTTTTTAAGTTTTGTGTATATTTTTAACTGAGTATAATTTTAGAATGCAGTTCTCTGATAAGGCATGAATATGTAATATTTTTGCATTTTATTTGAGCACAGATATAATTTGCATTTACTGAGGTAAATTTTTTTGGTGATCATTTACATCACAGTAAAAGGGTATTTTGTTGATCTCCAACCACAAGATGAAGCCCATGTACTTATTATTCATTGCATTTTAACATTTTGTTTGTTTATTTTAATTAAAAAAATGTGAAAATGTATTTATTTACATTATACTGACTTTATTTTATTCAGTACTTTTAACAAAAGCTTTTAGGGTATATTTTAGATAACTTAAGATGTTTTATGTGTATAGATTTTTATGAAAAAGTTCTAGCAATGGTTTTAGCAGTGTTTTTAATAATTTTTCATGTTGGTTTTGGAAGAAGTATTTTCATTAGTTTACTTTGTGTAATTGAATAATTATATGGATGATAAAAGTTAGGTGATGTTGCAAAGTCCGCATTTGAGGAAATCTGTGTAATAGTGACAAAAATGCAGTGTCTGTAAAGCGTTTATGTGTTGGATTATTTTACATTAAACTTTGGACTTAAAGAGTGAGGGAGCGCTGTTTTTTTCCCTTTCCGAGGCACTGTTTTGGATTTCTGGTTACTGTGACTATTTGGTGCCTTTATTCAGCATTTTATTTTATCACAGTAAAAGGGTATTAAAGATGCTTTAATCCATGAAAACAAGAAACATGATTGCTATACGGAGGCCTAAAACCATGAAAGCAGCTTCACATGTATATTATTGTATATGCATATGTATATATGCTAATGATGTTTGTATATGTTGCATTTGTATGTTTGAATATAGTATGTGTGCAGTGTTTATGTATCTGTATATATGTGTGTGTGTGTGTGTATAAATCCATATATATATATATATATATATATACACATATTTTATATATATATATATATATATATATATATATATATATATATATATATATGTAAAATGTTTATCTGTAGCTGTTTGTGTATAGATATTTTATGCATGCATATAGTGTAGACGTATATTTATCTTTATATATTTATGTATTGAATTTCTGTGTGGTGCAGTTGGTACCATATTAGACTCTGAAAGTGAATGTTGTGGACTTGCATTTTACAAAAAGGACTTTTCCATTGGTATAGTGAGATAAAGCCTTAACTACAGGCCATCTGAACTGGGTTCAGTTAGCAGCTCAAGTGACTGATGGAGTTGCAGGGAGGCATGGGAGTGCCTATCCTGGGCGAGCGCACTCACTGATGACACTTCCTAAGGGAAGGAGCACCGCAAACAATGACTATATGGGGGTGTGGAAGGGAAAGCATAGGGAGAGCATATAAAAACAATATCCTACACCAGACAGAAGTACAGGTGACACCCATAAGAGCTATGACTGGCCTCAGCAACACTTGAGTAAGTCCACAGGGGTGGGTGCTGGTAGACCTAGTGGTGACTTGGGGCACTGGGGGTCAGTATCAGTGAGGTCTGAGGTGACAAAAAAAAACAAAGGACTGAGCTCATGCCTGAAAAATACTGGCATTTAAGTAAAAAGGGTGGTATAGTGGTGGGGTATGCCATCCTAATGTTTTAAATAGTGTTCCATTTGCTGCTGTGGCTGTTAAGGTGAATACTACTAAACCTAAGGCATTATCCACAAAAAGCAATAGATATTCCATCAGTGTCTGGCCTTTTTCCTCTTCTCATAAACCTAGTGTATGCAATTTCCAGGCTGTCTGTGTAGAACTACAGTGCATAGTGGAACACAGATATAGTGAATGGAAGGGGCACACTGGCTGCTGTCACTTCCTGTCCCTTTGGTGCAAGTCATATTCAATATGTGTGTAAAACACGTTGAGATAAGAATAACAGCATATAATTAAGTTGCTTATTTGCAGTAGTACAGACTGTATGCAATTAAAGATTCTGTAATACATGCACATAAATCATGCTATAAATAAGGTACTTGTTTGTATTAGTGCTGTGTGTATGCTAAAATCATTCTGTTATACATGCAGATTATGATAAGTATGATATAATTCCTTAGGTCTGAATGGTCTCTTACAGCTCTCATAAGCTCTTCCCTCTTCACTGCACCCTTACCTCCATTAAATGTATTCCGTTACATGGGTTTTAGAAGATTTAGTGCTTTATCAACTTTCTCAATCTTTTCAGAAGTTAAATTTATCCTGTTAGTGTACAAATTTATATGAAATCTGAAAAGGTAAATTTCACTGATTTTAACGAAATCACATTTCTGATGCAAAATAAAATTAAATATACTGATATTGAATCTTACATGATAGCTAGACGACAGCAGAGATGCAAGGAAATAGCTATCTTCAGCATGTAAACAGCAGATTGTTTTAACCTCTTTTTGTTTGAGAAAAATGAAAAATAAAAACTCAAATGTAAAATTCAAAGCAACAATAATAAATAGTCCAAAACTACAAATGTTAATTCCCTTTCTATATAAGTACTGAAGAAAAACTGAAGCAGACTTTGTCACCAGGATAACTCCGTTTTTATTTATGTTAAGTGCTTTCGTCCACCAACTGGATTTCATCACATCAATTTTTCAATAACTGCTTTTCCCATTAAAAACTAAATGTATGCTTAATAAAGCAAAGGATCATAAATGTTGATTGACACACTCATGAATAGTAATGAGTCAAAAGAAAGAGTAACTCATGATAGGCTAGTATACCAGTATAAGCAAACCTGATGTAAACAAGCGCCATCTTACAGCCCCACAGGGATGGGTCACAACAAAAGTATAAACTGAGGTAAGTCTTGAACGTTAGACCTAATGACATATATTTTCTATGTTGGGGATACAATAGGAACAGATGTCTATGTTAACTAAAGAAAGTCAGCACATGCCTTAACCTCAGGGGAACACAGTACAAGCTGGATAAACCAGGTGGCAAAAAATGAACATAACCAGTCCTAATGGAGAAGGGTACTAAAATAAAACAGAAAAATAAAATGCAATTACTATGCATGAGTTTGTCAATCAATCACAATTTATTATCCTTTGTTTTCATTAAGCATATATTTTGTTTTCCACAGGTAAAGCTACAACTGAAAATTTGTTCTGATGAAGTCCAGTTGGTGGAAAAAAACATCCATCCATCCTCACACAACCACTTTTTTCCATTTTTGCACATGGGGTTAGGGTGTCACTTCAACAGTGACAATCATCTCTAGAGCCATGGTTTACACCACTGGGTGGTTAGCCCTGCCATGGTATTTCTCTTAAACCACATACTGACATGCACACTCCCACCTATGGCCAATTTAGAGTGTCCAGTCCACCTACTGCATGCCTTTGGAATGTGGGAGGAAGCCAAAACAGATGGAAAAAACCCACATGAATACAGGGAGAACATGCAGAAGGCACCCCGACCAATAATTGAACTAGGGAGCCTCTAGCTGTGAGGCAACAATGCTATCCCCTGTGTCACTCTGCCTCCATCATAAATAAAAGCTGAGTTATTCTGATGACTAAGTCTGCTGGTGTTTTACTTCAGTTCTTTTATAGATGAGGAATTGACATCTGTAGCTTTGCACTAGTTATTACTGTTGCTTTTAATTCTATGTTTTAACAGTTTTTATTTATTTATTTTTTCTCAAATAACAAGGAAGTGAAGACAGTGGTATTTGTACACTGGGAATAGCTATCTCCTCACATTTCTGTTGTGGTTTATATACTTGTTGGTCCTATGACTCATTCTTGGTGTACACAGAATTCCTGAATGTGGGGTGGATTTACCAGAGCCATTAATGATCTTTGTAATTTGCTTTACATGATAACTGCCACATTATGTAATATTTCAGGGTATTAAAAGGATGTCCATCTTGGGAGATTGATGCAGCCAGCCAGAATTTTTTTTTTTATCTGTAAGGGTTCTATAGACATGGTCAAGTCCAACTTTTGCAGAGAAAGCATATTTTTTCTATCTTTGTTAACCAGTTTAGTGCTGGGAGAAATGTTGCAAGGACACTAAGAATATTCCCCTTCTCTTTTTTGTAAGTGCTATTGCATTTTTTTGCATTGACCTCATCTATTACCAACTTAGGCAAACAGGATATCAGTTTAATTTCTCATCTTACTAACAACACTTTGGGAATGCAGGAACCCCCTTAAGCAGCACTAGAGTGCTGAGTACTGGAAAATAGATCCAAGCACCCAATATGCGAAATGAACCTAAGGCCATCTGATCTTCCCAGCATCACAGGCAAGTCAGAGGGGAAGCTCTTTATACACTGACACTGCAGAAGCTTTCCAGATTGCCTTAGGAAATACTTCTCACAGGTTGCCAAATGTCCAGGAGTCACTAATATCTTAATGTATTTTATTGTTGGCCGGACTCTAAAAAGCAGGTATCCTTTCCTTCTTAATGATGACTCTGTACTTGGCCAGACTTGTTTAAATCTGAAATTTGTATAGTTGTTGATCCCTGGACATATCTGTATGAGTTTAGGGCTTAGTAATTCTAAATATTTATTTTTAATTAGCATTATGTTGTGGAATAAATGAGCCAATAAACAGAATGTCATCACCTCAGACATTTTCTGTTTTCATCCTTTAGTACTTCAACCTCTTGTTTATCTATTGGAAAACTCCAAAAATACTATTCAGGGGAAGCCTGATGTCTGTAATCATAAAGAGCACTCTTTATGTTCAGTCTGAAATATCAGAAAGACTATTAAACTGATGTAATTTGCAATACTGCCTCTTGCTTTTAAGGTGCTCAGTGCATAAAGATTAGAAGTATCAAATGTGTTGTGTTTAAAGAAACATTGCAATTGCATCTTAAGAATGTATGTTTTTAATGCAGTTTTGTTGCTATATTTTAGACTTTAACAAAATGCCAAAAAATAATTTCAGGTGGATGTAATACTTCAGTGCTGTATCTCCATTGCACTTTGAAGACATTTTCCAGTGCTTAGTAACTTTGATTATATTTAATCATATCTTCGATTTGTTACCAGTTGTCCATTTTTGTGCCAGATCTGTAGCTAAAAAAGGACTCTGTGACTGGGCTATGTAACTGACTATCAAATAGGTTCATAGGTTCATAGGTCAGTACTAGGCTATCAGCCCAAGGGCCTAAGTAAGCCTAGCCAACAAGTTTCCCTGGCTTACGCCACCCAAAAAAGTTAATTTCCTGTGCCCCTATTGAGCAGAGCCACAGAAGTGATCCCCAGGGTGTATTTCCAATTTCCCATCCACTCATGAAGATTTTTCTTGAAGAGTGCTAATGAGGAACTTTGCTTGACATAGATGGGTAGCTTGTGGTGGAGCTGGTAGAAACCTAGTTTTCACAGTTCCAAGGCTCTAAGTCATTAATTTTCTAAATGTTTCTGGTTACAAGTAGGACATTAACTTTAAGTTAAGTAATTTTAGATGTTCACTGTATGCTTTGCAAAGCATCTTAGATTTTGTGGTATTTCATAGATACTAGTTATTCTGTTTCAACACTGCTGTGAGAAATAGAAAGATAACATGAATTTAGATGTGCAGGAATTTATGATATGTTTCACAGATCATACTAGATTATCAGGCATTTGTAGTAAACTGAGGCACCCTGCATATTTTCCTTCACATCTAAAGATAAGGAAAAAATGTACTCATAAGTGAATTTCTTGAGTCAAAGCTAATTTTAAAAATGTTGTATACATTATCCATGTGCAAGGCATCATATAAGTTGCAGAAATATTAAATGTAAAGATCTGGCAAGTTATAGTTGTAATGCATAATGGTAAGCTGTGCGTTATTTACCTACTTATCATTCTATTAAACCACATGAGATTTGCCCTTATGGTTTCACTGTAGCAGTCATGAGTAAATAGTGTACTACTCCCACTCACCATTAATTATCGCATAAATACTTCACAATCTGGAAAGTCAGTAATAAAATCGGTCTAGGGAAAGATATAGGCATCACGTTATTACACTTTATTTTTCTGTTTTAGAACATTTCACAGATATATTTCTGTCACCTGATGAACATAGTCTCTGGAGCATATTTTCTAACTTGAGAACCTGATTGTTAGTAAACATGGTGACCAGCCATGCAGGTGATAAAAATCAAATACATTTTAAGGAAGTTACAAGGTAAAAAAAAAAAAAAAAAAAACTAATAATAATATGAAGATAAAACTTTATTCAGAATGGTACACACTGAGTGATTATACCAATGGGATCATGTTAAAATGTTTTGATTTGATATGACAAAGTAATGTATCCCCACTCTAGTATGTGCAGATGCTTATAAATGAGGGTGCTGGGTAGTTTTATAGTTAAGATGTTGCTTTGTAGATTCATTTTGACAATCTTTGACATGTACAATATGTTGTGGCTGCCACTAAATAAAGCATTTTAATGTTTTTCTTTAGCCTCACCAGACCTGAGGTTCCATTAGAATGCCAGATATACTTGATGGATCATTTCCCTTCAGGAGAAAAGGACACACCCCCAGAATAAGATCATATCCGACTCACTTCAGACGACTGATGCTTCAGAACTCTGCTCAATAGCAGCATTTTCCTATCTACACTTTCTACTAAAGTTTAAAGTGCCTCTGTTTAATTTGGGATGTATATGCAGTATGTAAAGAACTAATGGTACATAATATGACCAAATCTATTTGAAAACCAAAAAAGGAATTGTCATTTTTTTAAACTAAGGCTTTGTTTTAAAGCTGATTTGCACTGTTCAAAAACCAAAACAAATGTACCTTATGTTAAGCTAAGAAGTTGTTTAAAAATCACAATGTCATAATTTGTTTACTCTATCAATTATTTCATTTTCTTGTATGACTTTGGAGGCTGAATTTGGTGATTGATAGAATCATTGAACTGAACCATCAGGCAAATCATCAAGGTGAGAAGGCGAAATGTTATTAATTATTGTGTTCCATATCCTTCTTCTTGGATCGTTAGTGTAATTGACATTTTATTGATTTATTTTGGCATAGGCTGAGTAACAATGCAACAGAGCAGTCTAACTGTAGCATGTAGGGCTTAGACAGCGAAAGTGAAGTAAATGATGCAGATGATGGACTCATACTCCTTAGTTCTCTTGTATCTATTCAACTGACTTTCCATTTATTTTTATGTAGTAGTCAAATAGTTAAGTACAAAAAGTGAGCTAAAATTTTAGAGGATGTCTGTAAGGAAGATCCAGGAACAATACACAAACATATTAATTTAATTACATTTTGTCATATTACTTTTCTGTCTTTGTTAGATTTAGTTTACTTCTGCAGTCCTTGTCTTTTCTTAGATGATGCATGATTATTTCCCCAGCTCACCTGTTTGCCTCTTAGAGGAAATATTATAGGGTGGGTATTTAGTTGTATTTTGTAATGAGGCACAAGCTGGGAGATGCATTGAGAAGTTTTTATACTTTATTAAGTTTGAAAGGACAGTAGTGATTTAGATTTGAGTCTTTTGAACAACATATACCTGCAGCTTCTGGATAAAAACACATTTTCAAGAATAAATGATTCATGAAAGACAATCAGTAATCTCTCGAATTTCATCTAATTTTCATCATTATAGTATTGAAATCACAACTGTATAAATGCTTATTGTGCTGATGTTATCATTTTTATGCTAACTTTATTTTGCATCATTCCTGAGCATTGCATTCAATAACAACAGAACATTCCCCCACATTTAAGTTAGCTTGTGGTATATTTTCAATTATATTTGCCCATTTTCTGGATTCTTATCCTAATAAAGATATCCACTAATAGAATACACACTTTTTTCCAAAGTTTTAACAATAATGTAATAAGGTAGTTTTTTTAAAGAATGTGTTAATTTCACAAGGTGATATTGATGTATTCTGGTGTACATTACTTATCTGTTAGTTTTAATTTGTCATCAGTATCTTTTGTTTTGTCAAAATATAAGGAAATAGGTCAATTTAGACTCGCTCTTTGATAATATTTAGTAACACTGTTACGTGTGTTTGCTTGTGTGATTTTTCAAATACTACATACTTACACTGTATCATAAATGCAGAATAAACTCAGGGACTTAAAACTATAAGTTTGCAAAAACATATTCCTGGTAACTCATTTATTTAGCACAATTGCTTATCACTTTTGACCTCGTCTTTGCACTGCTGTCTGTTTCAATTGTATTCACATTGTAGTACCCTATTTGCACGTTTTTGTTTTAAACATGGAGTATCTTTGCAGACTTTTCTCCCCAGCATGATTAATCCTATTCACATTGCTTGGAACTGCATATTTACTGTTATCTAGTCTTATGATATCATTAAAAATAATGTAATTACCATATGAAGTAGTGCCAAAAAGGGACAGGTGGACAGGAACATGCACTGGGAAACATAAAAGGTCAGATGACCCTAGCACTGGCTGTAGAAACAACTGTAAAGTGCTTCCTGAGGGTGGACAGGGTAGCTTACCAACATCAGCCCTTTGTGAAAGTGAGGAGTGAATCACTGTGGTCTACACACTGCATAACTCACCAACACACCATGGAAGGAAAATAGGAAAAACATTCCCAGAAGTAGTATGGTGTGGATCTGGGATGTCTTGATTTCCTTTCTGGCTCTGACCTTTGTCAGAATATATTTAGGGGAGGCCAGGAGGGGGTAGGTAGACCCAGCAATTGAGGACGGGCACTATGGTCAGCAAATGGTCATTTTGAGGAGACTAGAATAAATAAATAAAAATAATAAGGCAGTTTTAAACTACAGTTATTAGAATAAGCCACAGTAACCCTAACAGTGGCTTGTTGGTTGGGTTTATCCCTGAACTGCCTGATAGCAGGTTTGTGTTCTTACTTACCTAACAGTGGCCTGTTGGTTGGGTTTATCCCTGAACTGCCTGGTAACAGGTTTGTGTTCTTACTTACCTAACAGTGGCTTGTTGGTTGGGTTTATCCCTGAACTGCCTGGTAACAGGTTTGTGTTTTTACTTACCTAACAGTGGCTTGTTGGTTGGGGTTATCCCTGAACTGCCTGGTAACAGGTTTGTGTTTTTACTTACCTAACAGTGGCTTGTTGGTTGGGGTTTATTCCTGAACTGCCTGGTAACAGGTTTGTGTTTTTACTTACCTAACAGTGGCTTGTTGGTTGGGTTTATCCCTGAACTGCCTGGTAACAGGTTTGTGTTTTTACTTACCTAACAGTGGCTTGTTGGTTGGGTTTATCCCTGAACTGCCTGGTAACAGTTTTGTGTTTTTACTTACCTAACAGTGGCTTGTTGGTTGGGTTTATCACTGAACTGCCTAGTAACAGGTTTATGTTTTTACTTACCTAACAGTGGCTTGTTGGTTGAGTTTATCCCTGAACTGCCTGTTAACAGGTTTGTGTTCTTACTTACCTAACAGTGGCTTGTTGGTTGGGTTTATCCCTGAACTGCCTGGTAGCAGGTTTGTGTTCTTACTTACCTAACAGTGGCCTGTTGGTTGGGTTTATCCCTGAACTGCCTGGTAACAGGTTTGTGTTCTTACTTACCTAACAGTGGCTTGTTGGTTGGGTTTATCCCTGAACTGCCTGGTAACAGGTTTGTGTTTTTATTTGCCTAACAGTGGCTTGTTGGTTGGGTTTATCCCTGAACTGCCTAGTAACAGGTTTGTGTTTTCACTTACCTAACAGTGGCTTGCTGGTTGGGTTTATCCCTGAACTGCCTGGTAACAGGTTTGTGTTCTTACTTACCTAACAGTGGCTTGCTGGTTGGGTTTATCCCTGAACTGCCTGGTAACAGGTTTGTGTTTTTACTTAACTAACAGTGGCTTGCTGGTTGGGTTTATCCCTGAACTGCCTGGTAACAGGTTTGTGTTTTTACTTACCTAACAGTGGCTTGCTGGTTGGGTTTATCCCTGAACTGCCTGGTAACAGGTTTGTGTTTTTACTTACCTAACAGTGGCTTGCTGGTTGGGTTTATCCCTGAACTGCCTGGCAACAGTTTGGTGTTTTTACTTACCTAACAGTGGCTTGTTGGTTGGGTTTATCCCTGAACTGCCTGGTAACAGGTTTGTGTTCTTACTTACCTAACAGTGGCTTGTTGGTTGGGTTTATCCCTGAACTGCCTGGTAACAGGTTTGTGTTCTTTCTTACCTAACAGTGGCTTGTTGGTTGGGTTTATCCCTAAACTGCCTGGTAACAGTTTGGTGTTTTTACTTACCTAACAGTGGGTTGTTGGTTGGGTTTATCCCTGAACTGCCTGGTAACAGGTTGGTGTTTTTACTTACAGTTTTGCCTCCAGGAAGCTCTGTAGGGCTGCCTGTCCACAACACTTTGATTTGTGCTTCCACGTTTGCCTCAAGGAAGCTCTGTAGGGCTGCCTATCAGCAACACCTCGAGCCACTTGCTAAACCCAACTCCCTGCACTGAAGACATGTGCCCTCTTTGTCATTTAAAGCTTGTGCTGCTGTATTGAGAGTCCAGATAAAGAAGACATGGATGTCTGACATAGTCTGATGCTCCTATTAACACATTTCAGCTTACTAATTCTTGGATATTCAGTACAATGCAATAGAAAGGGACTGATAATTACCTTTCTCAAATAATACTGTATACTTGTTCAACAGATCAATGTATGAACCCAAATAATCTTTTTCTAGATGTGCAAAGTATTGCCACACAGAACTAAAGCCAATCACATTCCTTCTTGCACCATCAAACTGTTGTAAGCTGTATACAGTACTGGGAACTACTCATCTTTTTTTTTATCAGACTTTACTTCTCAAACTGTACTCTAGCAACAACTGAACTTTTTGTTAGCAGGTTAATAGTGTTGGATATTTTGAAATTTTTAGTCCAGTTTTGTTAATTTTAGCCGTTATTTCCTTTATCTCTCTGTTAATACTTTCTTTTCTTCATTGCTGTCTTATGGAATGGTTGTGAGGTGAGCATGGATTTGTAAGGTGGCATGAAAGATCCTTGCCACACTCCCAGCCTGCTTACCTATTGGGTCTTTCTTAATGATGGTGTAACTGGGAGGAATGATTTCTTCATCTTTAAGTTCAGGTCTTAAACCAAATTTCTGTGATAACTAGGATCTAGGGGGTTGAATTTAATCCTAGCATGAAGGTCTTCTTTCTTATTGCAGATGCTTTAGGCATTGAGTTTCTATATTTTTATATTTTAGGCTGGAGGAAGAAACTAGGGTTTGCTGTATTTTAAAGGATTGTTGAGGATGAGAGTATTTATGCAAGGGGTTTGGGTGGGTTGCGTGTTGGGTTTAATTAGATTGGGCTAGTGTTGGGTCAGGGTTGGGGTGTACATCTCTGCTCTCTATTAGTTTATTGGGGTACATGGTGGAGTTTTTGAGGTTTTTTTTTGCACTGTGGCTGTTAAAACACATAAACTAAAAGTGAAGATACACCACTGTAAACTATTGATAAGGCAAACCCTGTGAAATAGGGAGCAGTGCAACTGCACTGATGTACCATTGGATGCTCAAGGATGCTTAAACATGAAAGCAACCCACATGGGGGTGTAGGATTGCAGCAGTAAAACACATGTAAGCAATTTATGCCCTTTGTACATTCAGTCTTTTGCCGTGGCAATGCTTTTCATACTAAAGATCTGTAAAATAGGATATAAAAAGAGCTGCTCCATGCACCAGTCTGGTGGTGAAGTGACCCATGCTGTCACTGCAGCTCCCAGTTCAAGTCCTACCATATTTAATGGTGATCAGCTGTCAGCTTTAGTAAGGGATGCCATGTGGCAGGCTCATGTACAGCATACAGCTGTGCATGTAAAAAGAGTGCATCTATTCCAGAGCTATTTATCATGACATTCCAGTTAGTGTTTCCTTTCTTGTAAAAAAACACAAGAGTATAATTGAACCATGCAGGAATATGTTTGGTCTATGCTAAATGGTGCATGGTCTACAGCTACTGTTCATCAGACTTTCCCTCATATCTTTAAATATTTTTTATTTCAAAGAGGTACTTATTATATTGGTTATAAAAATTATGCTTACTGAGACCAGTTCAGTGATATCATAACGCAATATATAAGGAATCATTTTGTTTTAACTGTTTTGCACAAGAAATTTTGCTTAGGGACTGTATTAAGTTTGCATATACTGAATTTCTTGAATTGGTAAATTTAATAAAAAGTATTACTTCACGATTTGATTGCTTTGAATTTGACAAATTGTCAAATTATATGTATTTAAATCTCTAAACTTGCATTTAACATGAGTTCATACCTTGCACTGGAATGGAAAATGTATCACATCCTATTTTTCATTATGCAGTGCCTCCTCAGTTTTAATTATGATATATTAGAAATACCTGACTGTTCCTTCTTAAGGTACTGCATATCAGATTATTTCAGTTTATCACACACAATTAGTTGTATTCTCAGAAGTGGAAGTCCTCATTTGTGCAGTGCTGATTGTGAAGTGGCAGCAGTGCTAGTGCAGAGAGCATGAAGTGGCAGCAGTGCTAGTGTAGACAGCATGAAGTGGCAACAGTGCTAGTGCAAACAGAATGAAGTGGTAACAGTGCTAGTGCAGGCAGCATGAAGTAGCAGTAGTGCTAGTGTAGGTACCATAAAGTGGCAGCAGTGCTAGTGTAGATGGCATAAAGTGGCAGCAGTGCAAGTGTAGACAGCATGAAGTGGCAGCAGTGCTAGTGTAGATGGCATGAAGTGGTAACATTGCTATTGTAGATGGCATAATGTGGTAACAGTGCTAGTGTAGATGGCATGAAGTGGTAACAGTGCTAGTGCAGACAGCATGAAGTGGCAGCAGTGCTAGTATAGACAGCATGAAGTGGTAACAGTGCTAGTGTAGACAGCATGAAGTGGCAGCAGTGCTAATGCAGACAGAATGAAGTGGTAACAGTGCTAGTGCAGGCAGCATGAAGTAGCAGTAGTGCTAGTGTAGATGGCATAAAGTGGCAGCAGTGCTAGTGTAGACAGCATGAAGTGGCAGCAGTGCTAGTGTAGATGGCATGAAGTGGTAACAGTGCTAGTGTAGATGGCATGATGTGGTAACAGTGCTAGTGTAGATGGCATGAAGTGGTAACAGTGCTAGTGTAGGCAGCATGAAGTGGCAGCAGAGCTAGTGTAGACAGCATGAAGTGGCAGCAGTGCTAGTGTAGATGGCATGAAGTGGCAGCAGTGCCATTGTAACAGCATGAAGTAGCAGCAGTGCTAGTGTAAATGGCATGAAGTGGCAGCAGTGCTAGTGTAGATTGCATGAAGTGGCAGCAGTGCTAGTGTAGATGACATAAAGTGGCAGCAGTGCTAGTGTAGACAGCATGAGGTGGCAGCAGTGCTAGTGTAGATGGCATGAAGTGGTAACAGTGCTATTGTAGACGGCATGATGTGGTAACAGTGCTAGTGTAGATGGCATGAAGTGTTAACAGTGCTAGTGTAGGCAGCATGAAGTGGCAGCAGAGCTAGTGTAGACAGCATGAAGTGGCAGCAGTGCTAGTGTAGATGGCATGAAGTGGTAATAGTGCTAGTGTAGACGGCATGATGTGGTAACAGTGCTAGTGTAGATGGCATGAAGTGGTAACAGTGATAGTGTAGACAGCATGAAGTGGCAGCAGTGCTAGTGTAGATGGCATGAAGTGGTAACAGTGCTAGTGTAGATGGCATGAAGTGGCAGCAGTGCTAGTGTAGATGACATAAAGTGGCAGCAGTGCTAGTGTAGATGACATAAAGTGGCAGCAGTGCTAGTGTAGACAGCATGAAGTGGCAGCAGTGCCAATGTGGATGGCATGAAGTGGCAGCAGTGCTAGTGTGGATGGCATGACGTGGTAACAGTGCTAGTGTAGATGGCATGATGTGGTAACAGTGCTAGTGTAGATGGCATGAAGTTGTAACAGTGCTAGTGTAGGCAGCATGAAGTGACAGCAGGGCTAGTGTAGACAGCATGAAGTGGCAGCAGTGCTAGTGTAGACATCATGACGTTTCCAAAATGGCATTTTCTGTATGTCCTAAGGGCTTCTGTGAGGATGCAGTTCTCCTCATGGCTAAAATTGTATTTTTTTATTTCTATCCATGCTGCTGTATCATTCATTTACCTAAAACAACACACAAAAGTAATATATTTAGCATTCATGTAGTCATCAGCCAAACAACACAGCAAATGCCTACCTTCATCAGAAATAAATCAAAGATCTGTATACAAACACAGTTATGTTGACACAGCACCCATGTTCATATACACATAGTTAATTCCAACTTCATCCAGTTAAAACTGTCTTGAATTAACCTGTACTGCATTTACCTGTATATTAGCTCAAATGGTTAAGCAGTAGGCCAGTGTGAATGTTTCATAAATATGTGTGGGCTCAAATCTCAGTATAGATTATTTGGATATGGATTTAGTATAATGATTAAGGTATTTGTCTCACAGCAACATGCTACAGGGTTTGATTCTCACCTCAGCTTACTAAACAAGCTTAAATGGTCCTTCAGGGCTACTAGCCCAGTATGAAGCTGTCACCCACAAATGCATAATAGCATTGCAAGCTGTTGTCATTATACTGCCATCTTATATTATTGCTGACAGAGATGTATCCTTCCCCTACCACTTGTATTTATTTAGACTGCCATTTTTAATTCATGAGTAACAGTAACAAATCCCACAGTAAAGCAGCATGTGTATTGATAACTTTGGTGAAATACAGATCATCAGATGTCACTCACTTCAGACTATGTTACTAATATCCTGTTTAGCATAATCTATAAATGAAAAAAAAGTATTGCAACCATTTCTCTTTCACAGTGCCATCAGTACTACTTCTCTGTACAGTTCTAGTGCTACTGTCATGACTTTCCATTTATAAATGACACTCACATCATCAGTATTAACATGACTCAACTATATCTAACTGTCAGATAAAGAAAGACATAACTTTCATAGTGATAATTGTTATATAAAATAAATATAAGCTGCTTCCCAATAATTTATAAATGTATTGCTGTTTTTATCTTACTTTATATATTTTCCATTTCCCAAAACACTACCTGAATCGAATGATTGCATTTAAACATGGAGGATTTAAAATTATTCATGTAAATTTAGGCTCATTTACACATTTTGTGTGCAAATGAGGTTGAGTTCCACTTATTTCTATGAATTACAGTAATACACGTGTGCGTATGTAAATCACGTAACTAGACCATGAGTAGCTGTGGACAAGCTGGCCTGACTGGTGCTAAGCCAAGCTGCCCACAGGAATTTGTGAACAAGCGTAATATATCTCAAACTTCCTGATGCACATAAAAGTGGAAGTGGAGTCAACAGCATTTAGGTTACACAGCTGTGAAATCTAATCTATGCTCATTCTGCATACTGTGACACACCTTATCACTTCACACTCTCACTACTATGTATTATATTAAAGTAATAACTGAAACATTTATTTACAAAGCAAAGTAAAATAAAAAAAAATATATATATATATATATATATATATATATATATATATATATATATATATTTTTACTGGTGCAATACTAAGGCAAGCTTACAGAAATAACTAATGCATAGTTGCTCAAAGAAAGACTACATCATTACTGCATAGAATTAACAACACATATAAAGACATAAAAAAATTTAAATTAATTACTGACTTTCATTTGCCTTAGTGAAAAAAGTATGTGTGTATGTATATATATAGAAATGATTGTGTGGAATCCGTCAGGTGTTCTATATATACATGCATGGTGATGCATATATGTGGACAAATATAGACAAAATATATCTATAGAGATATACATGTAAAATATATACATATATACATGCGCATATATATGGAAAAGTATATAAATACATGCACTCATATACACATATATATATATATATATATATATATATATATATATATATATACACACACACACACACACACACACACACACACACACACACACACACACACACACACACACACACACACACACACACACCTATCTGATAAAGCACTCTGGATCCCAGTGCTGTCACAGGTATGATGACCTGCAGAGATGCAGGCTTGCAGATAGCCTAGTATGAACCTATGAACCTATGAACCTATGAACAGTTGGCCGAGTGGGTAGACAAGGTGAGGGTGAGAAGGCCAGAGTTCTACAGGAGGTATTTTAACATTTTATTTTTACATCTTACCTAAAGTATGTTTAAAAGATATGCTACATAAATATTGCATACATGTAGGTAAATGGGTAGATTCAAATATATATCCGTATGTAATCTAAAATTATGAGTAGGTGTAAACATAACTGTAAATAGAAATACATCTGAATATAAGTATGGCAGGTTTATATGTAGGCATGCATTTGTGTATAAATACAAATATATATGTATGTATGAGTAATACATGTATGCAAGTATACATATATAAAAGTGTAAAATATACACACACACACACACACACACACACACACACACACACACACACACACACACACACACACACACACACACACATTCCCATATTGTAGTTTCAGGGATCTGTCTTTACCTGGGTCAACACTTCCTCTACCAATACCTTTTGAAAGAAACACAAAACTGTCAGTTATCAATGCAGAAAAAGATACGTTGAAAAGGTATTGTCAGGGCGTGGCTAGGATGTAGACTGGTTGGCAGCATCTTTTCCCAGCTCTGCACTCAAAAGATATTTCTGACAGGAATTTTTAAAAACTAGATATTGTAGATAAACCTATTTTGTTGAATTACTTCTACTAATATCACTAGAAGTCTACAGTGCAAAAATTTGGCTTTAAACATTATTTTTCCTGTCAAAAACAAGAAGGAAGGTATCTGAATCTACTGAAAATTAGCTTTTCTAAGCATACCACACAGGACCAGACGATGAAAAAGGAGATACAGTCTTTATTAAATGCTATGCAAGACTTGTCAGTGAAATTCGACAAAATGAATACCAAACTGGACACTTTTGAGGAGAGATCTACAAAACAAATACAGCAACTACAAGAAATAATGACGCAACAGAAGTCTCAAATAGCTGACATAGAGAGATCCTTAAATGATACTGAGGGCAAACTCTCAGAACAAGATCTTCAGCTACATTTTTTATCACAACAAAATGTTTCATTACAAAATAAAATAGAGGATCTAGAGAATAGATCCAGACAAAATAACCTTCGCATCTATGGGCTACCAGAGAAAACAGAGGGAGATAACATGGTGACTTTCCCTACTACCTGGTTACCAGAAGTTTTAAAATTGCCTGAAGCTCTTTCTTATGGAATTGAAAGAGCCCACAGATCCTTAAGAGCTGCTTCATCAACCATCAAATCAAAAAATCACTCGAGATCAATAATAGCAAAGTTTTTTTCATCACAGGACAAGGAACTTATTTTAAAAACAGCATGGTCAACTTCTCCAGTTAAATACAAAGACAACATAATCAGATTTGATAATGATTATTCTGATGGAGTTATAACTGCAAGAAAAGAATGTCTCCCTCTGATAAAGGAATTGAAAAAAAGGCAACTTAAAGTCCACTTGCTGTTCCCTGCAAGAATAAAAATATTTTTTACTGAAGGTCCTAAATCTTTTGACACTCTGCAAGCAACAGTTTCTTATCTTTCAGCTAATAAAACCTTGGATAATGTGGAAGAAATGGATTTCTCCCAGTTTAGGGTTAAGTGTCACTTAGAAAAAAATGAATGGAGCACTGCTGACAAGAAGAAGAAGAAACGATAAAAGACATATGAAAAACGCAAACATTATTGTCTTTTATTTGCTCTGTAAGGCAAAAGAGTTCTTTGAAAGCATTCATGCTTTACACATGTCAGTCTTTGAAGCAATATAAATACAAGATAAGCAGGACATTTTATAACTAAAGCAAACAACCCTAAAGAAAGCAAGGTAACATATCTTTCTCTATTACAGTATAAATACTTACAGTCATGATTTTTCTAACTCTAAATGATATTTAGATAGTTCATTTATAAATTACCTGCCTTTTACTGCTAGTATAGAATATGATGTATTTACACTGACATATTAATGTGGTGTGTTTAAATGAGCGTGATTCCTTTTTATATTATTTACACTAAGCTGCATAAAATATCTAAACTGATGTATTTAATTCACATAATAATATATAAAAACTGATAGTAATAACTGTCAAAAAGTGCCTTGAAAAGTAATTATCTATTCTTTGATGCTAAAAGTGCCTTTTTGACTAACAAACAACTGTTTGGCTTGTATATCTGCCCTTCATAGGTTCATAGGTTCATAGGTTCATACTAGGCTATCTGCCCTAGGGCATTTATAAGCCTAGCCAGAATGTGTTTGGCTTTCGCCACCCATTTTAAATTTATTTTGCTGTGCCCTTTTTCGAGGTTAGTATACTGTGCCTCTGTCTAACAGTGACACAGAAGTGATACCCGGGGTAAACCTACGATCTCCCATCCACTCATCAAGATTCCTCTTGAAGAGAGTCAATGAGGGACTCTGCCTAACCTGGACTGGGATTTTATTCTAGAGTGAAGGGAGCCTCTGGGTTATGAATCTGTCCCTCCAGCATGTCCTATTTATTTAAGTGCTGAGGTTCAAGTCTCTCGAGCTCGTAGCTCGATGGGATTTGGATTTTCTGAGGTGCAGCATGTCCATTAATTCTGGGTTGGACATGGCTTTATACGTCAGGCACAGATCGCCTCTGAACAGGCGGTATGCCACTGAGTAGAGCTGGAGTTTCTTTAACCGGGCAGCATATGGCATCTGTTTGAGCCCTTTGATCCTCTTGGTAAGGTACTTTTGGGGTCTTTCCAGTTGCTGCAGGTGTCTGATAAGGTACATCCCAAAAGGGGCATTGTACTCAATTATGGGCCTGATGAGGGATGAGTAAAGAGGCACGATGACCTCCCCTGATCTAGATGTGAATCCCTTCATGATAAGGTGGGCTATATAAAATGTTTTTCTAACCACTTTGGCCACGTGGTTGTCAAATGAGAGATTGCTATCAACTTGGGTCCCCAGGTCCCTAATTACTTCTTCTGTACTTAATGGATTACCACCAATGTGGTAATTTGTGGGCACTTTGTTTTTGCCAAAGGGGATGACTATATACCTTTTGGCATTTAGCTTGAGGCCATGGCTCTGGCACTAGTTGTCTGTTTCTATGAGCCCCTTTTGGAGGATGCTTGTGTCGGCTGGAGAGTCGATTATGGCACTCAGTTTGCAGTCATCTGCGAACTTGGTTAGCCACAGTCCTTCCGTGTTGGCCTGTACCTCCGAGAAATATATACCGAACAACAGAGGTCCCAGGACTGAGCCTTGTGGGACACCAGTTGTAACTGGTTTGGAATCTGACATGGCTCCAGCAATTCTAACCATGTGGGTTTTGTCCTTGAGCCAGTTTGCAATCCATCTAGTGACATAGGGGTTTATATTTAAGCTGGTGAGCTTATCTATAATACCCTTAATGTTAAGAAAACTAATAGAAGTTTAATGAGCTGGTGTTCAGTTTAAAAAAGCCCTAAAAACTTCACTTACTTTGTTTTTGTCTTCCCGCCATGGTCACGAGCTGGGAACTCTTATTTTACCACCCCTGAATGAAGGTTCTTCAGTTAGAATTCATTACAGTGTGTTAAACCTTCTAACAGCACAAAATGAAAGTAAACAGTCATGAGTGATGTCAGCACTAAAACAAGACAGTATGGGTGTGGTGTCAGCTCCTAAGTTACTTAAAGTAACCAGCACACTATTTATGAGATGGCAAAATGCTTTTACAGTTTAACAAATATTAAAAGTACACTGAAGTACCTAATGATTTTAGAAGGTATCAGCACATACATGACGTTTTATTATATTGTAATATTTGTTATTCATTTTGAATTGTACACATAAACAGCACACAAAGCTTAAAAAGAAGTATATCACTTGAAAGAAACTGTATGAATAGTTAACACATACAGACTTTACTACAATCTTTTCTGATAAGATCACCCACGTAAATTACTATAATTTAACTTAATTTTATAAAAATTTAATATATTTAAGTCCTTGACTGGAACTATATAACATATTTGTAAACACACTGCAGCTAGTGTACTCAACCTTAAGGATGGTAAGTCAATTAAGGTTCATGAATGTAGCTATGTGTTATTAGGCATTTTAAGGGTAAAAAGGAGTTGCTGTTTAATTATCAAGATACTCTGTAAATATTAAATTGTTCAAGTAGCACAATCATTAAGCAGTAATGAGCAAGAAAAAATATCAGACTTGCTTATGATATTGTTTTATATATATATATATATATATATATATATATATATATATATATATATATATATAGGAAAGAACTGCTGAATTATAAGTATGCTTTTATTAAAGGCAAGTTATATTAATATTGAACATCTTCACTGAAAATGAATGGTTGTGTAGAGACACAGTAACTCCCATTATATAACCAAGGCTAAAGAGATTGTCTTGTATGTCTAAATTGATCAGCCTTGAATCTTAGATTGCAAATAGACATGCAGCGTACTTTTACTTATAATACTGAATATAAATTATATAACATCACAAACGCTAAAGCCATTGTCAGCTACATCTCATAGCAATCAGCATTAAAATATGAATTGAATAGCATAAGCATTTACTAACATATTGCTGTTGGTACCTGATATGCATATAAGTAACAGGTCTAATTTATGTCTATGAAAGTAAATACCAGGCTGTGTGCATTTGTTAATTATGAAACAAGAGCGTGCTATCTATTCTTTTTAATATCCTATAGATATGTACTTGTTAGAGGCACACACATGCTGCAAAGCTGCTAGTTTTTGCATATTCATTGGTATATTTCTGACTGCAGTGTTATAAATATATGGTGTGGACCACTTGAGTTGAGAATATGTCTCTATATTGGGCATGTTCTCTGTTTGAGCGTTGTATATTATCTATAATATGATATTGAGTACCCTCACTAAATTCAACGAAGCCACAATAGAAACAAATATTTATTAAAAATGGAGAATAGAAGGATGAAGAGAAAAATGAAGGAAAATGGTTGATGGTCATATAAGGTTATCTTTTCCTGTGTATGTAGAAAAGTTGACAGTAATAAGTACCAAACAATTGTGTTATAGCATATTTAAAGCCTACTTTGCTTCTCATATTTTCCAACCTTACAGTTATAACACTGCAGATAAATCCTGTAATATCATAAGGAGTATGAGTTGCTATTCGACATATGACATATGTGGTACACTAGCGATGAAATATGCCAGTGGCACTAATAAATATATAGGAATTGCTAAGAAATATAGTCTTAAACTATATAATACCAATGCCAAAAACAAATTAGTAGCATTCATACCACTAAAATATGACTTTTTGAATTAAAAGAAAACTATAAGATTACTGATAAATGACAATACAAATGTAACGTTATATTCATTGTTACGGATACTTTCTGATTTAATCAACTTGTGGCATGGTTAACTGATGCATATAATGCTTAACATTTTTTTTATGTATGTATGCATATATGTGTGTATGTATGTATGTGTGTATATATATATGTGTGTGTATGTGTATGTATGTATATGTATATATATGTATATATATGTATATATATATATATATATATATATATATATATATATATATATATATATATATAGGTAGACCATTACAATAAATTTGATACCTATGAATGCCACTCACACTATAAGGGAGATAGACAGCAAGCATATTATTTTTAAGATGCATAACCATTATTGCTACACAAAAAGATATATCAAAATAAAAGATTTTCCTTTACAATTTAAACAAAACCAAATAGTTAAGTATTAAATCTATGTATAGTTGTGTTGCCTTAGTGTTTTATAAAATATTAAAAATAGATAAAGACTGTATTTAAGTAATCTGTAAAGACAAATACATGTATACTTAAAATATATATAAGATACTTTTCATTATAAAACTACCATATGGCGGGGCCGGGGGAGGATGCTGAAATGCAGACTTAGAGAGATCGCTTGAATGATTAGATCATTCAAGGATGAGATGTTTTCTCTCATGGAGGGGTTTGGTGGTTGTTTATCTTATATTGTTTTCAGTTATGATCTTGTAATTTACTTTTATTGGGTGTCTATAATCTATTGTAATACTGTTGGAAGAAGAACGAACAAGTCATTCTCTTCATGTACACACATCTGCACATTGTTACGAGTATATGAATATGGATAAAAGCAAAGCTAATATAAATCCAATTGCAAAATGTATATCTCTTAATGTAAATGGTTTAAATAATAGCTGCAAAAGGGGAAGTCTTTATAGATATTTAAAGCTATGTGAAGCAACTAGTATTTTACAGGAAACACACCTTACACAGGAAGACATAAATAAAATAAACAATAAAAATTATACAATACTAGTAAGTTCCACCTATAATCAGAAGTGAAGGGGAGTAGTAATTTTGTGGAAAAACACTACTTTAATGCCTAAAATCATAAAAACGTTCCATGACAACTCAGGAATGTTTTGTCTAGTGATAATATCTATCAATGAAATGATATATACATTAGTGAATATTTATTGGATACCAGGACTAGGTGTTAGAGTGGCCAAACAACACTTAGAAGACATTGTACAATATACCAAAGGCAATTTAATCATAGCTGGAGATTTCAATTGCATTATAAAAGAAACTGACACAAATACTAAAACTACACATAAGAGATCACCTTTAACAAAGTTGTTATCTGAGTTTGTTGAAACTTTTAATATAGTTGACATGAATGAGTATGCTATCCCAGATTCACTATTCTTTACACATTTTTCCCATAGGCATAATACATACTCTAGAATAGAGTGTACATAGCAAAGGATTTAACCTCTAAATTAAATAAAGTCAAGACAATTTCATGTCCATTTTTGGACCATAACACCATAACGTTTGAGATAGACTTATGTTTCAAGAGAAGGATATCAGTAACAAGAATACCATCTTACATAACAAATCTCAAAGATTTTAAGGAATTTTATATTAAAGAGACACAAACATTCCTAGATATCAATCTTACAAAAGATGTATCTGAAATATATATATGGGATGCATTGAAAGCACACCTATATGGAAGAGCGGTGGGATGGTATAAAATAAACAAAAACAGTGGAATAAGGAATTAATGGAATTACAGTCAAAAGTAGATAATTTAAAGCTTGATATTCAAAATGGAAACACCAACTTAATAAAAGAACTAGAAGATACTAATAAAAAATACTCAGAGATGCTACACCACAAAACAATGATCAACTTAGAAAAAATTAAACTATGTTACTATTCAATGAACCCTAAAAACCAACGAAGAATTGCAAATAGGACTAAAAAGATTACTAAAACAAATCAAATCAAGGAAATACATAATATAGAAACCAAAAAGAAAGTATCTGATTTAGAAGGAATACTAGAAGCTTTTAGGCTATATTTTCACAAACTTATTAATCAAAATGAGAAAACAGAAACACATTCAGTATTGAAAGCTTTTCTCAAAAACAATGTTAAAGTTAGGTTATTAGAGGAGCAGGTACAACTAATAGATAAACAAATAACAATGACAGAACTTAAAGCTGAAGTAAATAAGCTAAAATTAAATAAAGCTCCAGGTATAGATAATATCACCCCAGAAATGTTTAAATTACTATCAAATGAGGCTTTGCTGTTGTTATTGAATGTCTTTACATCAGTAAAAAATGGTAAAGACATTCCTCCTTCTTGGAAGTACACATTAATATCACCAATTCTGAAACAAAATAAAGATCCCATTGAATGTTCATCATACAGACACATTTCACTTCTTAATATAGATTATAAAATTTTTATGGCAATACATGCTGCTCGAATAAAACAATTACTACCACTTTTGATAGAGGAGGATCAAACAGGTTTTATAAAAGATAGGAACACTTATGACAACATTAAAATAATTCTTTCCTTAATTGATTATATAAATGTCACAAAAACCAAAATGAATGTTATTAGCTTAGACATAAATAGCACATTTGATTCAGTGAACTGGGATTATCTGTGGTTAGCTTTAGAAGAATATGGCTTCTCAAACAACTTCACTTTGTTAATAAAATCATTATATGAAAAATCATTGGCTTATATAAAACTGGGATCTTGTCTGTCTAAATCTATTAAAATAACTAAGGGCACAAAACAAGGCTGCCCTCTTTCTCCGTTATTGTTTGCACTAGTCATTGAACCCTTAGCAAATAATATACGTATGGATAAAAATATTGAAGGAATACAACTAGACAACAGCCTAGAGCTTAAAATTCAACTTTTGCTGATGATATTTTAATTACCTTAAAAAATAATAATAATAGCTGTTTAAAAGCATTATGGGACTCAATTCAAAACTTTCAAAACTTTTCAAGTCTTAAATTTAATGAGAACAAAACAAATGTATTGCTTATAAATACTAATAAAAAGATCTAAATAAAAATACCATAAATATATCTCTACCGATAATATAATTAAATACTTGGGAATTATAATAACTAACAACCTAGATACTACAATTGAAACAAATTATAAAGAGACCTTAAATAATATTAAAAATCTAATACAAAGATGGAATAAATTCTTCTTTTCAATGGAAGAAAGGCTTTATATAATTAAAATGATCATATTTCCAAAAATTCTTTATGTCATACAAGCTTGTTCTTTGCCACCAGCTAAATCACACCTAAAACAATTAAATGATTTAATGGTAAGATTCCTATGGTATCCAAAAAACCAAGGATAGCTATGAAGTATCATCTAGATGATTGGGATATAGGTGGCATAGGTTTACCAGACATAGAAATATATTTGCATTCATCCATTATTAAAACAATATCATTATGGCTAAGTACAAAATATACATCAAAATGGAAGCTAGTTCATGAGAGAATCTGGTTAAAATCAGGATTTGTAGTAGCAAATAAGTATACAGATTTCGTACCAAACAATTTTCTATGGCTAATGAAGGAATATATGATGATACATAAAAATAAAAATATAAGTTCCAAATACATTACTTATACATAAAATTTTTCCAAAATCTTATTAATAGCAATCCTGCTATTAAAGCATGGTCATTTCTTTTATATCCAGTAGCGTTCATACAAGGTAATATAATAATATTTAATATGGAAGTAGTCAACATGCTTAAAGAAAAGGTATTAATATATTGGCATCAATTGCTAAACTCTGGAAAACCTCTGACAATAGACCAGATTAAACAGAAATTAAATATGGAAGATAGTTCGTGGTTACATGTACAAGAATTAAGACAGTATATATTAAGCAAACAAGAAACAATGCAACCATCAATAAGACAAAATGTTCCTAACCCTATAGAACATATAATATTACTAACGAATCAACCCATTACTGGAAAGGGATATTTATCATCTATTTATAAAATAAACAAAAAAATAAAAATGCATAATAATGACAAAATATGGAATTATAGATCAGTTAATGGACATGTGCCAGATGACAGAGATAAAAAAATAATTCTTCTCTCTCCAAAGCAGACATCACTTTCATTACATTGGAGACTTTTTACATGGCAATTCATACACAGATCTTATGTAACCCCTCATAAAATGGAACTTATGTTTAAGAAAAATATTGGCTGCTGGAGATGTGATTTATCAATAAAAGCAGACTGGCAACATATGTTCTACGAATGCCATTTGATTAAACCATATTGGGATAAAATAAATTATTTTCTGCAAATGGTATTCAATGATAAATTCCAGATTTCCAAATCTATTATTTTGTTTAATGCACCTGTACCCGACTGTGTGCCAAGAACAAAATATGTAATCTTATGGACTCTCCTAGCTATTGCAAGGAAGAACATTACATCAAACTGGAAATCCAAAGCTTCTTCAACTTTTAAGCGATTCATGAATATGGTGTTAGCAGTATTGCAATTGGAAATGAATACTATTAAAGGAAGAACTGAAAGAACTACATCATTATACGTAGCATGGCAAAAAGTAACTGAAATACTGGAGAATAATGACTGCAGCAGATTATAATCAGGAAACAATTGTATAGAAAGTCAATTATATGTCAACAATAGACACCCTTGTAAATACTTTATTTTGGTTTTAATGTTTGATATCTGTGTAGAGGTTTTAGCCTACCTTTTAAAATAATTTGTAAATACTTAATTGTCATAAATAACCTGCATTCATGTTTTCTTGTTTTTGGAAATGAATAAAAATATTTAAAAAAAAAAGAAAAGGTATTGTCAGATGTCAGATGTAAAGACATAGATTCCATTCCTTTCCATCTAACCAACTCCACCAAATGGGCACATTCTATTCTATCCAACCAACTCCACCAAATGGGCACTACTAGACTTCCAAAACAGACCATTTATAAGATTTTGAAGGCATGTTTTTAATTTATCTGCCCATTATCCAGTAAGTGGACACTAAAGCTTTGATTACCAAAAATGTGTAATTATTCACAAGTTTTCTTTTTATCAGATAAGAAACAAATAAAAACAAGTAAGAAATGTCAGCATTTCTAGTAAAATTTCTAATAAACTTTTTAATATGGAGTACATTTTGTTCTGGTACATAAAGTGTATAATCACTGTTATAAGAGAATAAATAATTTAAAATGTATGTCCTAACTCTTAAGCATGTATACCTTATGTAGATTATAAGTCTGTGACTGAGAGTAGGTATGTGTTATTTTGTTAAACCTTTCGATAAATGACATAATTACAACTGGAATACATAATGCTCTTATGGCAATATGCTATAATTGATGGAACAGGACATGACACGTAGTGGAAAAAGGTTGACATGTGGCAAGAGTTGGGCAAGTACCTATCATCCCTGACAATACTAGTGATATACTAGTGACAATTATCACATGCAACACTTATGGAAGTAGAATGCACTTTTACCACCGTAAATAGCACAAGTAACAAAAAACTGAGGGTAATGCTGCTCAATGCCAGAAGTCTAAACCTCAAAATGCACGCACTCAAAGCACTCCTCAGTATGGAGAAAACTGATATATGTGCAGTAACAGAAACCTGGTTTAAGGCTCCAGAGAGCACCCCAGCACTACCAGGCCACAACTCATACCATACATTTAGGCCACAAAATCCGGACCGAAATACAAAAGCCAGGGGAGTATCCATATTCATCAAGGATACCCACACCTCCAGGTTAGTGGCACAACACGATGCTTCAGAGATCATCCACTTGCAACTAACAATGGGCAAAACTGCTATTCAGATTATAGCTTGCTACAGATCACCCACCATGACCCAGGACCCCCACTCCACATTCCTGGAAACACTGGGAAACATAAAGGTCCTACCAAACACCCTGATATTGGGTGATTTCAATTATCCAAACATTGACTGGGAGAACTACTCAAGTACAAACTCCCTGGCCCAATATTTCCTAGAATTTATAAACTCAAATGCCCTGGATCAACTGGTTAACACCCCCACCAGAGGTGACAACATATTTGACCTGGTCATCACCAACATGGGTGACCGGTGTTCCACACCGGAGATCAACCCCTCACTGGTTAGATCTGACCATAAACTAATCACTGTGGATATCTACATTCTTCCTCCACCCCCGGTCAAAGAAACCACCAGGAAAAACTTTTCAAAAGCAAACTTCACGTTACTTAAGACTGAGGTGGGAAGTTTCAAAGCCCCCATGCTAAAGGATAATGCTGTCCAAGCTGCAAAATCCTTTACTAATGCACTCTACGGGTACCTACAAGAATGCATGGATCGTGCTATCCCAAACAAAACCAAGACTTACTCCTCCAAGAAAAGGAAACCAGTCTGGTGGACCCCTGCCATAAACAAGCTATACAATAAAAGGAGGAAACTAGTACAGAAAAGAGTAAAATCCCAAGAAGGGAAGACATCCCTGATCAGTATCAGCAAGAAACTATGTTCCCTCATAAAATTATCCAAGGCTAGCTTCGAAAGAAAAATTGCCATGGACTCCAAAGATAACCACAAGGAATTCTTTAGCTATGTCAAGAATCTAAGTGGCAATTCTCAGATCTGCTTGGAGTTAGTGCAGAATGGCAGAAAATACACTGAACCGACCGATATAGCCAACATCCTGGCAGACAGGTTCAGTGCAAACTTCATCCCCCTCTCACCCCCAAAAGGGCCCATAACTATGCCAGAAGAATGTAGTGCCCCTGAAATCACAGACACTCAGGTTAAAACAGCCCTCTCCAAAGCCAAAAACACAACATCAATGGGACCAGATGGTGTCCCCGGCTGCGTCCTACATGAGCTCAAAGATGAACTAACCCTTCACCTAAACACACTGTTTAAACTCAGCTTCTCCACAGGCAACGTGCCCACAGAGTGGTGCACAGCAATGGTTATTCCGCTCCACAAAGGTGGAGCCATAACGGACCCCAGGAACTATCGCCCTATAAGCCTGACTAGCTTAGTCTGCAAAGCTATGGAGCGCATCACCATGTATCTCATTAACAGAGACATTAGAAACCTCCAAACACTGGACCCAACCCAGTTCAGCTTTGTTAAGGGCAGATCATGCCTCCTAAACCTGGTGGACATCTTTGAGACAGTTACCATGCCTATAGATGAGGGAAAGGTTGTCCACACAGCCTACCTAGACCTCGCAAAGGAGTTCAACACCATTCCCCACTCAGGTATTATAGGCAAGCTCACCAGCCTGAACATAAACCCCTATGTCATGAGATGGGTTGCCAACTGGCTCACAGACAGAACCCACATGGTAAGAGTTGCAGGAGCTAGGTCTGACTCTAAACCGGTTACAAGTGGCATTCCCCAGGGCTCAGTCCTAGGACCCCTCCTGTTCGGCATATACTTCTCAGAGGTACAGGCAAGCACAGGAGGACTATGGCTGACGAGGTTCACAGACAACTGTAAACTAGGGGCTATAATTGACTCTCCGGCTGACACAGACATCCTCCAAAAGGGTCTCACTGAGACAGATACCTGGTGTCAAAACCATGGTCTCAAGTTAAATGCCAAAAAGTTCAAAGTCATCCCCTTTGGAAAAATCAAAGTACCCACAAACTACCACATAGGTGGTATCCCCCTAAATACGGAAGACGTAATAAGGGATCAGGGGACCCAAGTAGATAGTAACCTCTCCTTTGATAATCACATTGCCAAAGTGGTTAGAAAATCCTTCTATGTGGCCCACCTAATCACAAAAGGGTTTGCATCCAGATCGAAAAAGGTCATTGGGCCCCTCTATGCATCACTCATCAGACCCATCAGAGTACAATGCCCCATTTGGGATGTGCCTTACAAGACACCTGTAGCAACTGGAAAGACCACAGGAGTTCCTCACTAAGAGGATCAATGGCCTCAAGCAGATGCCCTATGCAGCTCGACTGAAGAAACTCCAGCTGTACTCGGTTGCATACCGCCTACTCAGAGGTGATCTCTGCCTGACATACAAGGCCACGTCCAACGAAGAATTGATGGACATGCTCCACCTAAAGAAAACCATATCACCTCGAGCCACACACTCCAGGGATCTAAACCTCACCACAACAATAAACAGGACATGCTGGAGGGATAGATTCCTGTCCCAGAGACTTCCCATGCTCTGGAACAAGATTCCAATCTACATTAGGCAGAGCTCCTCACTAACCCTCTTCAAGAGACGTGTGGATGGGAAACAGAATGTTTACCCCAGGTATCACTTTAATGACTCTGCTGGACAGAGGCACAGGGAACTAATCTAAAGGGGCAGCGAAAGCCAACACATTCCGGCTAAGCTTATAAATGTCTGGGCAGATAGCCTAGTACCTACCTATGAACCTATGAACTTAAGTACAGGAGGTCATTTGAATAGAAATGTAAGAAGAATATAAGCTTTGCTTTGAACTGAATAGAATATATATATATATATATATATATATATATATATATATATATATATAGCAGAAAAGAATATATATTTCTATTTTATTACAGTTTAGTTAAACATGGGATATAAAGTCTTTAATTATAGAGCTAAAAAACATGGGTTCGGATTCATGAATGCCTACATGTTGCACTGCTATCATGTGCACGTCATGCCATGACACATGCAATAGTGTGCTAGTTTGTATCCATTAAATGGCTGTACACTGTGTAGAGTAATGTACAGCCATAAAACAAAGGAAAAGGCAGACTATGCTATTGAAAGCATAAACAGCGGAACTTCATGCCAATCAACCAATTCAAGATGATGGAGCCATTCAGGAAGCTATAAAGTAATTGTGTACATTTGCTGTCACTCTTTGCCATGAACTCTAAAACATATTGGAATGCAGGCATTATCACACTTAGTAAAAAAAAGCACCGTTAGGGGCTGCTACAGCTGCTACTGCTCTCTTGCATTGCAAGTGTACATGCAACAGGCTCAAATCTAGGCAGCTGCTGCTGTTCATAGGCCTCAGTCAAGGAGAAGAAGGGTGTTCAGACCCTGTTTAATGTATCATGGACTGCATGATATTGAACTATTAAAGCAATACAGGGTGAATAGGGCAACAGTCCAGGAACTCTGCAACCTCTGCTTCCCCACCTCAGACCCAGAAGAAATCAAGGAGAAATTTTACCATTGGAAACTAAGGTATGTGTAGCATACTAACTACTGGTACATTCCAGAGACCTACAGGGGATATACTCAGCCTCCAGAATATTGCACCCATGTCTTATTGCTATGCTACAAAATGCAAGGGAGTACATCTAATTTCCCCATACCACAGAGGAGAGAGCAAGAACAATGCAGCATAGAGCTCAACGTCTTAGAGCAAAACAATCTGGACAAAGACAAAAATAATGGGGAGACAAAGTCTGAAAAATAGGGACGTGTTAAATATTTCTCTTATAAACATAGAAAGTCACTAGAATAAAAGGTCTTGTGCTATCTTATATTTTATGAAGGGTCTGAAGTCTGAAACGCAAATGCCTGTCATTATTTAGCGGTCATTCCTCACCGATTAGCCATAAAAGTCCAGAAAACCGAACTTTTATGGGGAACAGACCAAAAATATGAAGCAAAAGTCTGGACATTCTGTAAAAATCTGGACAGTTGCAAGGTATGCAATGCAAGAATTTTATGCTGTAGCACACTTTCCTGAAGTATGGGGGGGGGGGGGCTATACACTTAGTAGTTTCACATAGAAATAAAATCCTCATCTGGTGAATACGGAAGGACATAGCTAAACAGGAAGGGGTTCCACTCAATCAACTGCCAGGTCACCTGCAATACCCAAGGGATCATCCTCAGTGTGTGTGCTGGCAACCCAGGCACTTACCATGACTCACACATATGGCACACCTCTCGGCTTTATACAAGGTCTGCTAGGGGTGATGTTCCACAAGGCCATATTCTGGATGATGCAGTTTATACACTGGAACCATGGCTCATGACACCAGTGGGAAATGCACACACACCCACTAAGGAAGGATCCAACAATGTCCACGCTCAAATTAGAAAAACCATAGAGTGTGTGTTTGGCATGCTAAAGTCATGTTTCCGCCAGACACATCTGTCTGGATACATCAGGAGGTGCTTTGCAGTGTGACCCAGGCACCTGCACATAAATTCTCACAGTCTGTGCCATATTGCACAATATCTTCTTGAGGAAACAGCTGCAACAGGGACAGCAAGGGCCAGAACTACACATTCCTGGACAACTGTCAGGGCCAGCACCTCCCAGCACACACAGACAAGGATTTAGAGGGAGAACCTAAAGGTGCAGAAGAAGCCAGCAGACATAGGCATGCACAACACACCCTCACCCTGGCTACAAGGCAAAGGATAGCACACACACTTACCAGCAAAGGAGTACACATAACAACCTATGCATATATAAATAGTAAAATTAATGCCAGCCAATGGCCACAAACTTTACTCCCCATGTAATGGCTGTGTACTGATCGCATCAGACAGGACCAGCCCTAAAGGACACAAGTCACACCTGCAGTAATGTCAAGTTAGGTATGGAACCTGTAGTATACAGACAAATGTGTAAGAAGATAACAGTAACTCATATACCTGCATACTGTTAGTCTTAAGTGTACTCAAGCAGAACCTGTATGAGGTCTCCAGTAATGGCATTACTAGTTTATATGACTTCTATCTGCAATAAACAGCCATGCATTGTACACAATAACCTGTTTCAACCTGTCACTTACCCACTATATGCAAACCAGTCTACAGGAGAGTTACATTAAGTTTCACAAGTGGAGCAATAAGCAGGAATGCAGTATCACTGATATGAATGCCTGATTTACAATACTAACTGAAACAGGCATTAAAAAATGACCACGTACAAGAACATTCACATTTTCTTATGTAATACATATGCATAAAATCAACATTATGATAAAGCATCACTTAGCTATTCACTCTGTGCATCAGACATACTTGTATATGCAACCCTGAGTAAAAACAAAATGAACAAAGGGCATGGCACAGTAATCATTATTTGCACAGGTTAGGGGGGGCAAGTGGCCAAGACTGACAGCAATGTAATGAGTGTGTGCAAGTAAGAAACACCAAACACTCGTTAATGTAGGGTAGTAGTGGGTCTCTGGGATCTATAACAATTAGAATATGAAAGTGCATAATTCCATTCAAGGGTGATCCTCCTCATACGTGTGTTATGTCTGTTTCTGTGGCGTATGCAGTTAATACACAGCTCAGTGGTAACATTGATGGCGTTAGATTTTTGTAGAAGCAGATTGTGGCTTCTGAGCCATTCTTATTTCCCAACATGTTATATTGACGATATGCAGGCTATACACATATTCCCTAATGTGTATTGTCCTTGCTAACTGTCATCTCAACTCAGCATGTTAATCACATTTATATTTCATTTAACACCCTCTGTTGCAATGTTACTTTGTGAAACTCTCACATCTCATAATATCATGTCTGTTTTTATTTATCTATATTTGCTCAGAAAGTGTGACCACCATTAATTATTATGACACACGTAGTGCATAATTTTATTATTACAAAATTGTCTATGTGACATAAGCACCTTTAAATCAATTATCTTAGCACAATTTGAACATTTACTCTTCCCCTCTTACATATTTCTGTATGTGCACATTATCCTCAGTACACTTGGTAAACATTTTATTGTAGTGCCCTTTGATGTTCACCCACCCTCTTGCTTATTTCTGCATTCATATGTTTGATTTCTGTGCACATTGCTCTCAATTCACTTGCCCTGCCTAGTAGTGCTTGCATTATTTGCCCTATACATCTCTTTGTGCTATCTGTGTGAGCATACCTAACAGGTTTACCCACAGGCAAGCCTATTTGTTTCCCGAATGTGTACATATGTTATTCAACACATTATCGTGGCTGCCAACACTATTGCTGGCCATGGAAGTGTGCTTGTGCTTGTGTTTGTGTGAGCGTGATGAGCAACATGCATATGGAATTAGCACTGCTGCTCATCACGCTAACACATAAACATCATGTAGGCTTTGCGTGAAGACTACACAGATGTTCATGAATCCCAGTGACACACTTTATTTGATTCAGAAAATAGCTTACATGGAGTCTAATCTTGGAGTATAGTACAAAGTAAGACAAATCAGAGTATGTTTTAATTAGCATTTCTCTTGACAGCTAAAAGCATGTTTTTCTTATTTACTAGGAAGGCCATTAGAGTTGCTTATCAAGCAATGAAATGTTTTCTGTCAGTGATAAATAGAAAATAAGAACAACATAAAAGACATTTTTCTTGTCTAGAAAAATGCTCAAAAACTAAAAATTCATATCTATCCATCTATCTGTCTGTCTAGCTACCTAGCTAGCTATCCATGTATGTTACTAATGTGTTCTACTCTAAATCCTACAATATACTTTCTAAATTATCAAAGCAATAAAAAAATACACATTTCAAATGAAAATGAAGAGCAGATATTTCAGTACATAACAATGTTTGTTTTATATATATATATATATATATATATATATGGGTTCATGTTAGAACGTCGACAACTGACTATATCGACAAGTAGCCCTGCAGCACGAAATAAACGAAACCTCAAACCATCGACATCTGAAATAACCGACACCCATGTCACCGACAACGCGCTACACCAACATCGCGTATTACAGGTAACGAGTATTAACGTATGTGAGGTAGGGGATGTATTTATAAACATATGTCCCTTAGTCTGACATTATAAATACATCCCCCACTCAACACATGTTAATACCCTTTACCTGTAATATGGGATGTGGGTGTAGCGCGTTGTCGGTAAAGTGGATTGTCGCTGAAGTCGTCTCGATGAAGTGGGTGTCGGTTATTTCAGATGTCGATGGTTTGAGGTTTCGTTTATTTCGTGCTGCAGGGCTACTTGTCGATATAGTCAGTTGTCGACGTTCTAACATGAACCCATATATATATATATATATATATATATATATATATATATATATATATGCTCGCATCAAGCAGGCCTCAGGACTGAACCTAGGATTTTAAACTTTCTATCACAGTAGCTATTAACTTACTACTTATTTGTACTACAGGCAGAGAGGTTTAAAAGTGTTTCGGTTTCTGTAGGCCACAAACAATTTATTAATATGATAATTGCATAAGATAGTAATTTCTTCTAAATATTAACTGCAAGTACAAGATGGCTGAGCACAGTAAGCCACCACATCCTAGGCAGAGAGGGGAGGTGGTGGATGTTAAAGAAGAAATTGAATGACCAACACAGTAGTTCGTGAGATCTGCACTGTTGAATACCTTACTTTCAGATTTTAAAAGTATATTTATTACAGCAACTTTATATGATCTTACATAAAAATACAGGTAAGGTATGCTAGGCATAGTGCAAAGCAATAATTTTAATGGAAGTATTTGCAAAAGGTGAAGAAAGTACCCATCTGCCAAAGAGATAAGCTGTACACAAATGTCAAATGTAACAATATGAATGAAGTCAAGATTTCATTGTTGTTCAACTTGCAGTAAACAAGAATGCTATTACAATGGAATTAGTAGAAATACTCTCTGAAAATTCTGTGCTTTGCTGATTTGATGGTTAATAAATGTAAATATATAATAACACAACACATAAGAAGATATTAGGCTAATGGTTTTTATGTCTAGCCACAGTGATACTTGTTCTGTTTTATAGAGAGGAAATAGTCAAGTTACAGTTTTGTAGCATATCAGCATTCTCTGTTCAACAGAGACAGGTGTTACTCCAGGGATAAATTTATAGTTTCCCATCCCTTTGTCCAAACTGTGTTTGAACTGGGTCAGGGAATTGCATTACATGGACAGGAAGCCTGTTCCAGAACATTAGAAGCCTCCGCGAAATGTATCGGTCTCTCCAGCATGTCCTGTTTAGATTGCTGGAAAGTTTAAAATCCTTAGAGTGGATGTTTTTGATACCATTGTCTTTGCCCATGGAGTAGATTTATCAGTACATAGTCTGAGGTGGCCTTAAAGGCTTGGCAGAAGTCTTCTCTTAGCAGTCTGTAGTAGACTGAGAATAGGGAGACTGATCTAAGGTGGTACCCATAATTCATGGTTTGGACTCCTTGGATTCCTTTAGTAAGGAATTTCTGTGAAACATGTGCCTTTGCAAGTACATACCAATAGAACAAAGCATGTATGTGTAATTTTAAGAAGCATTTCCAAATGTAGGCACGTGCATATAAATAGTGAACATGTGCAAGCAGCAGTGCCATTTTGAGAGAACAGCCAGAGTGTTAACATGTACAAGTGTAGTAGTCTGTTTATAAATTTATTTAAGTTTAAGTTACTAAGCCTCAGTCCTGATGTGTTTGTGTGTAATAAAGGTGCTTGAACAGAACCCATAACTGTTTGTCTGTTTTATCCTGACTGGACGAACGGCATGGTGTCAGAACCAGGATCGAGAGTGCAACTTCTTCAAGCCAGAAGGTGCAGAGCTGACGGTGAAAGTATATATTGAGCAGGTTGGGTGATACAATGCTCAAACAATCAAAAAGGGCCAGAAACAAACTTCAGGTAGCCAAAGCCTACACAAATTATTTATTTTGCAAAGAAAAGGAAATGGAGTATTCGTAAGGGACAAAACACATTATTAATTAAATGAAGTGTTCAAAACCATGATATATGATAAAACTATCAGAAATATTTATATGGGGCTCAGAATTACCTCTGGTTTGCATAACAAGCATGTTCAAAGTAAAATGAGCAAAAGAAAAGTATAATAAGCATGATAAGAGGTTAAATGGGCATAATGATTACAATAAAAAGGCAAAATAAGCTTAAAGAGCAAGGCGACTGCATGTTTTTTAGAAAAGACCATGTTTTGGGCATAAACTACTATTTTGCATTGACCAAAGCCATTCAAAGCATAACTAGAGTTGTTTGAAGTATGTCAGAGTGTGCAAGGTGTTTGCAGAATGTGTGCTTTATTATGGTGCAATTATTTCAGAGTTTGCTGTGTGCAAAGTACAGTTATTTTGCAAAGTGCAGTCAAAATACAGCATTTTTTTCTTGTGCTGTGTACATTTATTCACAGAGTGTTCCCATTTCAAAGTGTTTCATACACTGAATAGAGTTATTTTGCAAAGTACAGCCATTTTGAAAGGGTCTTGTACTGTGTACAGTTTATTTGCAAAGTGCATTCATGTTTCTTACTCTGAGCTTCGTCTGCTGTGTACAGTTTGTTCGTAAAGTACAATAATTTCAAAGTATTTCTTACACTGATAAGGAGTGATTCTGCAAAGTACAGTGATTTTAAAGTGTTCTTGTGATACGGAGATTTATTTGGCAAAGTGCAATTATTTCAGAGTCTGTTGTGCTATTGGGCATAATTACAAGTTCTGGCATATATTTATGTGTGCATGTTTGTATATAATTCCAAGCACCTTCACTACTGGGTGATGATATGGCAAAGGCATTTCGCAGACCCAGTCTACTTGTATTTGATCATAATATTGCAGAGATTTTGAGAGTATTTGAGCAAGAATACGATATATTCATACAAGAAGCTTTTTCTGGCAGAGATGCATGTACAAAGGCATTAATTTTGATTAACTTAGCTGGGTCAGAGGCCATTGAAAGACAGCGTTCATTTGTGTATGAAAAGCAGTAGATGTAGGAGAAGGGGAAAAACCACCATATTGTTGTACCAGCTGAATCAAGAGAGGACCTTGAGTACTTGAAACATAAATTTAGAGAAATCTGTAGCCCTCAGACAAATGTTACATTAGAGAGTCACTTATTTGATACGAGAGACCAAAAGCTAAGTGAAAGTTTTGTAGTTTATATCATTAACTTGAGAAATAAGGCCAAAATGTGCAGATTTGGTAATGTGAAAGATGAGTTAATGAAGGACTTGCTTCTGTGTGGTGTTAATAGTGCTGCAGTCAGAAAGATTTTGCTCCGTGACAGTGATTTAACATTGAGCAAATCCATAGAGATTTATCAAATCCATGAGCTCATAGAAAGGCATGCAAGTATGTTTCCAAGTGACAGGAGCTTAGTTTCAGCAGCCTCTAGAACAAGTGTAGACAGCATGCAGCACGTGGCATGCAGAAGCAGGCCTAAGCACATGGCAACTGCAGCCCCTACAGGTTCCCCTGGGAGATCCCATATCTTTCTAGAAAGTTCCAAGACTAGCTCAGCAAAATGGACATGCTCAGTGCAATATAAAGGTGAGTCATCAAAACCCAAATCAAGTCTTATTGTTAACTGTCATAATTGTGATGCCAATCATGAGTCTAAAAGAGAGAAGTGTTTAGAATTTGGTCATTAATGCCACAAGTGTAATAAATGGGACCACTTTTAAAAGTTTGTAAATCAAGCAGGCCTCATTCAGTTATTAAGAAACATCACTCAAAAAAGCAAGTTCATCACGTGGAAAGCTGCAACCCTACTTTCTATGTAGATGATGTATCTGTGGCCGTTGAAAAAGTTAATGCAGTAGATTTGTTGAAAAAGAATGAAGTATTTTGTACTGTCCTGATCAATGGTAAACCCACAGAACTCAAAGTAGACATTGGTTCAAAGTGTAATGTAATGTCAGCAGAAACATTTGCTAGAGTGAGAGCTGGTGAGCAACTTAACTTGGCTAATTGTGCTTTCATGTTATTCGGCTGGGAACAGTTACAGCTTACAATGTTATGTAGTCAGAAGACCTGTGCAGTCATTATTAGGTCTCAGCGATGGTTTAAGAATCAAACTGCTTTCTTTTACCAAAGAAGTACATCATGTAAGCACATGTGTCAGTTACAGCTTCAGCGATGCTACTTTCTCAGAGTATGCGTATGTTTTTGATGACAAGCTAGGCAACTTTCCAGTTGTGTACTCCATGAAAGCAGACCCAGAGGTCCGTCCACTGATCAGATCAGTGAGGAAAGTTCCAAATAGCTATGCAGGACTAAGTCAAGGTCCAGTTAGACAAGATGGTGCAGCAAGGTGTGATTTGTCCACTCACAGATCCAGCTGAGTGGGTGTCTTCCGTGGTAGCTGCTCATAAGAAAAGTTCAGATGAAATCAGAATATGCATTGACTCGAGCCTTTAACAAGGTATTAAAGAGACCTCATCATCCTATGTGAACAGTCAAGGATGTTGCCACCCTCATGCCACTGTTTTTTCTGTCTTGGATGCAAAGAGCTCATTTTGACAAGTAATGCTTGATCACAGTTCTTCATTACTGACCAGATTCAGCACATCATTTGGGAAATACAGATTCCTCAGGATGCCTTTTTGAAATAAATTCTGCCAGTGAAGTCTTTCAGTGTGCAATGGAGCAATTATTTTCTGGATATCCATGTGATATAGTAGTTGATTTACTGGCTGGAGGTAATGGGTATAGCAGAGCATGACAGACACCTCAGGAAAGTTCTGGACAGAAAGTGTGAAGTGAACTTGAAGTTTAATGTTCTGAAGTGTAAATTCAGACAACGAGAAGTTACTTATATAGGTCATTTATTTACCAGTACAGGTTTACAACCAGACCCTTCCAAATGAGCAGCCATTCTTGAGATGCTTGGTACAGACAATGTCCAATCTGTACAGTGTTTCCTTGGTACGGTTCACTATTAGGGCAAATTTATCCCTGACTTTAGTGAGTTATTAGCACCTTTAAGAGAGCTGACATGCAAAAATGTTGCCTGGTCATGGTTAGAACAACATCAGAGAGCATTTGATAACCTCAAACAGCAAATTGCCAACTTGCCTACATTGAGATACTATGATGTCCACAAACCAGTAGTTCTTTCCTGTGATGCTTCAATGTTCGGTCTTGGTGCAGTTATTCTTCAAGAGGGCAGACCTGTTGCCTATGCATCTAGAACTCTTACCCAAACCGAGATACAGTATGCTCAAAATGAGAAGGAACTTTTGGCAATTGTGTTCACATGTTCAACATTCCATGATTATATTTATGGCCGAGCTATCCAAGTCAAAACTGATAATCAACCTCTTGTCACTATTTTAAAGAAGCCTATGCATACCACTCCAGCAAGACTACAAAGAATGCTGCTCAGATTACAAAAGTATAATTTCAAAATGGTCTATGCAAAAGGCAAACTTCTTTATCTGGCTGATACTTCCAGATCAGCCAGATAATCCATGGAACAGCTTGATGCAGAGAATTTTGACTGATGTCATGGAAATGCGTACTTTTTCTACCATGAGACTTGATGAGCTAAAAGATCATACAAAGACTGATCCAGTTTTACAGAAGCTCAACCACTTCATCAGTGTTGGATGGCCGTCAAAGCAATCTTGTGTACCGCCAGAAGAATAACCTTATTTTCCATACAGAGATGAGTGCTGATGGAAGATGGTATCATTTTCAAAGGCCCATTAGTTATTATTCTTACATCCTTACAACACGAATACATTCAGATTTTTACATCATGGCCACCCAGGTTCTGAAGTTACCAAAAGAAGTGTGAGAGGACTAGTATTTTGGCGTTCTCTGTTGAAGGGCATTGATAAAGTGCTTTCATCTTGTTCAGTATGCAATAGTATAGCACATTTGCAAAAAGAGCCACTTCACCTAAGCCAGATTCCTGAACTACCTTGGTCAACAGTAGCCACTGACATATTTGAGTGGAACAATCAGCATTACTTAGTGTTGGTAGACTCTTATTCAAACTGGTTTGAAATTGATTTGCTACCTAACCTTACATCCAATGCTTTTATTACTAAGATGAAACATTATTTCTCAGTCCATGGTAGTCCACACAAAGTTATTTCTGACAATGGTACCCAGTTTACCAGTCAACTGTTTCAGAAATTTGCAGAAGAGTGGGATTTTATCCATGTTACTAGGAGTCCAGAATGCACACAGTCACATGGCCTTGCTGAACATGCAGTACAGAGTGCAAAGAAATTACTAGAGAGGTCAAAGCATGACAATATGGATATCTTCTTGAATTTACTTAATGTCAGAAATATACCTGCGACAACCTACTAGGCTTGCCTGCTCAGAGATGTCTATCTAGGCAAACCAGAACAACCTTGCCTATCAGTTCTAGTTTGTTGGTGACTAATGCTAAAAACACCAAAGCAATCAAAGCCCAAGTCTTTAAGAAGCATTCCTTTCAGATGTCCAGCTATGATAAAATGAGCAGATTTCTTCATCCATTAAAAGAAGGCGAGACAGTGAGGATGCAAATGGCAAAAGGCTTTGATCAACTGGTCAAGTGAGAGACATATGTGCTGAGCCAAGATCCTACTCAGTGGAATCTGAGGGTATAGAATACAAGAGAAACCGCAAGCATCTTCTTCCGGTGTCTGAAATGATATTGCAACATCATACCTGTGATACAGACTCTAGATCTCAGAGCAACCCTGTCAATGTTAATACTGAAGAACATGTCTAAGTAAGCATTTCCATTCCTGATGATGTCCCAGATGTCCCCAGAGTTGAACATTTCTTGAAGACATTCCCCATTCCTAGATCCAGTTTGGATTTTTATGTTATACGATCAGGTCGCATTTCTAGACCTAGTGTAAAATGCACAGCAACCTGGACATGATTGTTTTATATGTGTCTAATTTTGTAGGATTGCATGTCAAAGAAGTAATTCTGTATAATTGCATGTCAAAAGATCATTTCTGTATAATTGCATGTCATTGAATAATGTAATTTGGTATATGATCTATTTTTTGAACAGGGAGGACGTAGAACAGAGCGTGTGTGTAACTTTAAGAAGCATTTCCAGATATAGGTATGTGCATTTAAATAGTGAACACATGCAGGCAGCAGTGCCATTTTGAGAGAACAGCCAGAGTGTTAACATGTATGAGTGTAGTAGTCAGTCTGTTTATAAGTTTATTTAAGTTTAAGTTACAAAGCCTCAGTCCTGATGTGTTTGTGTGTAATAAAGCTGCTTGAACTGAACCCAAAACTGTTTGTCTGTTTTATCCTCACCGGACGAGTGACAATACCAAAGGGAGCATTGTACTCAATGATTAATCTAATAAGGGCTAAGTATAGAGCGACAATAGCTGCCCTGGATCTGGATGCAATGCTCCTACTTATATGTTGTTCTATATTAAATGATTTCTTAACTGTGGTGGAAGTATGTTTTTCAAACTCCAGATCACTAAGTCCCCAGATCCCTAATTATCATTTCATCTTTAAGAGGTATGTTTTCAATGTTGTGGCTTGTGAGGGTGGATGATTTACTGAAGAAGATGATAATGGATGTTTTTGCATTTAGTTTGATCCCACGGTTTTTATACCAATTGTTCATTTGTGTGGAACCTTTATGGAGAATGGTTGTGTCTTTGGGGATTATATACTGCCCCAAGCTTGGAGCCATCTGAAAACTAGGTCAACCAAAGCCCATTTGTATTGGCCTGGTAATGGGACAAGTAAATGTCAGACAGATGTGGTGGTCACAAGTACTGATCCCTGAGGGACTCCACTTGTGGCTGGCCTTTTTGTAGAAGTGTAGTCACCTATTCTTATCTCTTGTGCCCTCTGTGAAAGCCAGTTGGCAACCACGTGGGTGGGTTATGGTTTTATTTGTATTTTTGTAAATTTATGACTATACCAGAGTTGGGAATAGTGTCAAATGCCTTAGTCAAGTCCAAATAGGCTGTATGAACTTATTTACCCCTATCCATTTCCTTTGTGACCTTCTCAAAGAAGTGCAACAGGTTCACCAGGCATGATCTTCCCTTGGTGAACTCAAACTGACTAGAGTTCAGTGTTTGAAGACTTATTATGTCCTTGCATATAACATCCATGACAATTCTTTCAACTGCTTTACATGTTAGATTGGTCAGACTAATGGATCTGTAGTTTCAAGGGTTCAGTAGAAAGGCCACTCTTGTGCAATGGAATGACAGTTGGAGTCTTCAAGGCTGAGGTTAAATATTTTTATTGGGGGGAGGTCAAATCCTGTTTCAAGCCATTTAGGAAACATCCTGCTGTGCTATCATGACCCATAGATGCTGTGTTCTTTGCTGTAGAGAGCACATTTAGGACCTGCTCTCTGGTGATAACAGGGGGTGGTATGGATTTTTGTATCTCTGTAGTGGTGACAGGGGTGGTGGACTAAAATTTGCACTGAATTTATCTTATCAATAGGTTTGTAATATCATCTGGTGCAGTAACCTTGTGCCATTTACCACTAGTTTGGTACACTGCAGCATACTTCCTTACACCTCCCTAACATAGCTGAAGAACACCTTATGGTTATCTTGAACTTAGCAGGCTATATTTAGCCCAAATTTGGCTTTAGTGGTATTGACTAGACTGTTTATTTGCTTGTTAATGTTTATGATTGTGTTTTTGTTATGTTTACTGTTTTACCATTATTTATGGCTAGGGTCTGGCAGTGTGTTGTATTTTTGGAGATTTTGTTTTGCTTCTTTTGAATGAGAACAGCTGCCTCTATACAATGAGTGAAGTGGTGGTAGAATGCCTGGGAGAAGGAGTCAGTATAGGCAGCTGAATTATTTTCATTTGGGAGAGTACAAATTTTGCCACAAGTGTCACTCGATAGCCAATAGTTAACTTTAGAATATTTTTTGAACACAGTCTGTGATCCAGTATAACCCCCAAAGATACTGCCTTGTGTTCTGACCTTGCTAGAGAGGATGATACACAAGGGGTGGTGCAACAGCATCCCATATCTGTGAGGAGCAAGTTGAGGATTTTGTTACCCTTGTGGGAGTTTTAGCTAATTGTTCCAGGATGTTCATGTTAACGAAGTCCAGGAATTTCTGGGCTTGCCTGTTTGAGGATGTGTATGCTTTCTAGTTTAATGACAGATATTTAAAGTTTTCCTGAATTACTGTCTTAGGTCCTGTGCTTAGTGACTCAAGTTTGTTTAGGTATCATTCAAGTGTGTCCTGGGTCATGGAAGGGGATGTATAGCTAGAGATAATACGATAAGGGGTTTTGCCTGTGGTGGTTTGGATCATGCTTCTTTACCAATGTAGAGGTGGAGGTCCACCTTCTTTCCCTCCTTAACTGATACCTGATGTAAAGGTATGGAAAGCATTATAGCCCTGCACTGCTAGGGTACTTTTGACTGTTTTAAACCATATCTCAGTTACTACATTGTTGTCTATGTCCTCCAATGTGAGGGGGGGCTTGTGGGGGGGTGGAGTTATTTGTTCAGACTTCTGGCATTTAGTAATTGTGCCTTCAGTTTGATTTGAGTAGGTTTGGCTATGCAGGTAACTTTAGTAGGTTAACATTGCCTAAAAAGGCACTATGAGGTAGATAATATTTTTACCAATATTTGAAAGCCTAGGTGGGAGAGTTGTACGTTGTACCTGGCAAAGCAGTGCTGCCTATCTACCATGTACTCTCAGTTTGACAAATATTACACCCCCATCGAATGACACAAGTGACTAAGTCAATTGTTAAAGTGAATCATTTTCTACTTTTATTCTGGTATCATCCTTGGTGAGTGTAGATCAGAGTTTGTGATGTACCTTTAAGAAGCATTCCAGTCAGTGGGCAGATGTATATAAGGACTGAGCATGTGCAAGCAAGAGTGCCATTTTGAGTGAGCAGCCAGAGTGAAAGCATGTATGTGTGTAGCAGTCAGTCGGTTAGTTAGCTCATTTAAGTTTAATGTTCCTGTCATCCATCCTGATGTGTTCGTGTGTAATAAACTACTTAAATGAACACCCAAGCCTCATTGTCTTATTCAGATACACAAGACAAGCGACGTGGTGTCAGCATAGGATCAAGAGTCAAAACCATGAGGCATGCAGTTAGAAATGGAGGAATATACAGAAGTGGATCATCCAAAGCTCAAACGACTTACAAACAGGTCAGAAATGAATTCCAGGTACTAAAATTTGCTTACATTATTTTTTCACAATGAATATAAAACAAAACACTCAAAACACTCAAAATGAATTTCTAATTAAATGAAATGTTCAAAATTGTGACATATTGATAAAAATATTCAAAATAATTGCAAAAACATTTGAAACAATATCCTAATTGCATAAAATGTATACAGAATGGGAAAGTACCGTATTTTTTGCTATGCACTACTTTTTCACATTAACTAAAGCTATTCGAAGTATCCAAAGTGTGCAAAGTGTTGGCAAGTGTGTACAGTATTACAGTATAGTTATTTCACAAAGTACAGTCATTTCAAAGAGAATTTTACAAGGTACAGTCTTTCAAAGAGATTATTGTGCATTTGAATACTATTGCAAGTACCTGGTGTGTGCATGTTCATACATAATTGCAAGGGCCAGGTTTGCACTGTGTTTAAAAGTAATTTGTTGGCATGGCAGAAGGATTTTGCAGACCCAATCCTCTTGTGTTTGATAACAATATTGCAGGAAATTGGAGAATGTTTGGTCAAGAGTATGATATTTTCATACAGGCTGCTTTTACTGACAAAGACGCATGTACAAAGGCATTTATTCTGCTTAATTTAGCTGATAAAGAAGCCATTGAAAGAGAGCATTCATTTGTGTATGCACCTGCCGTGTTTGCAGGGGAGGGTGAAACCACCATATTGTGGTACAGGCTGAAATGTGGGAAGACCCTGAGTGCTTAAAACATACATTTAGAGAAATGTGTCCCCCAAACAAATATTACAATGGAAAGGCACTTATTTTACACTAGAGATCAGAAGCCTGGTGAAACTTTTGCATCATATATAACCAACTTAAGAAATAAGACTAAAACTTGTAGATTTGGTGATCTGAGAGATGAGTTGATAAAACAAAGGCTTGTGTGCGGTATTACTAATGATGCCATAAAAAAGATTTTGCTTTGAGACAGTGATTTAACTTTGAATAAGACCATTGAGATTTGTCAGATATATGAGCTTACAGAATAGCACATGGATATACTTACAAATGAGGAAAGTAAACACGTGGCTTTTGGTGCTAATGTTGACAGTATGCAGCACGAGGTTAAAAGATACAAGCCTAGGGGTGTGGCCAATCCAGCAAAACGCAGATCAGCTTAAGCAAGGCCCAGGGTACATGCAGCAAAGCACAGGGGTGACTCAGCAAAACCTGTAGCTAGCCTCATAGTCAGCTGTCATAATTGTGGTGTTAGCCATGAGCCCAAATGAGAAAAGTTCTTAGCTTTTAGTCAGCAGTGCCATTCTTGTAAAAATTGGAATAATTTCAAAAGGCATTGTAAATCAAATAAGGCACATTCTTTTATTAAAAGAGAGCATTCAAAGAGGCAAGTTGCTCAATTAGAAAGCTGCAACCATACTTTTTATGTTGATGGTGTGTCTGTGCTTGGTGAAACAATCAATGCAGTAGATTTATAGTCAAAAAGTGAAATCTTTTGTACTGTTCAGATTACTGAGAGACCCATAGGGCTCAAAGTAGATACAGGTTCAATGTGCAATGTCATGTCAGCAGAAACATTTGCTAGAGTAAAAGCTGGAGAAAAACTTGATCCAACAAAGTGTGCGAAGCTTGTTGCTTATGGTGGTGAAGAAATACAAACTGAAGGTTCAGTAGTGCGTTCATGTTACTCTGCTGGGAACAGCTATAACTTGCAATTTTACATAGTCAAGAGACACCTGTGGTCATTATTAGGCCTCAGAGACAGTACTATGCTGATATTTTTGAAGACAAACTAGGCAAACTCCCAGTACTGTACTCCATAAAGTTATACCTTGAGGTAAGCTCAGTTATCAGACCAGTACGGAAAGTTCCAGTAGCTATGCAGAACAGAGTCAAAGCTGAGCTAGACAAGATGGTGCAGCTAGGAGTAATTTGTCCAATAGAAGAACCAACTGAATGGGTATCCTCCATGGCAGTAGCTCATAAGAAAAGCTCAGATGATATGTATTGATCCAAGAGATTTGATTATATATGTATTGAGCCAAGAGATTTGAACAAAGCACTAACAAGACCTCATCATCCCATGTGTACAGTTGAGGAAGTTGTTGCCCTCATGTGAAATGCCACTTTTTTCTGTCAGATGCAAAAAGTTCATTTTCGCAAATTTTGCTTGATCGTATCTTCATTGCTAACCACATGCAGTACACCATTTGGAAGGTACAGATTTTCGAGAATGGCATTTGGAATAAATTCTGCCAGTGTAGTCTTTCAATGTATGATGGAACAAATTTTTTTTTCTGGCTATTCATGTGGCATTATAGTAGATGATATTCTTGTAGGAGGCAATGGTGAAGTTGAACATGATAGAAATCTCAAGAAAGTTCTGAAAAGTGCTTGTGAAGTGAATCTTAAGCTGAATTCTCAGAAATGTAAATTCAAACTACAGGGAGTTACTTATGTGGGTCATTTGTTTACCATTTTAGGCTTACGACCAGATCCTTCCAAGCAAACAGCTACTTTCGAGTTGTCAGTTCCAGACAATGCCTAAGCCTTACAATGTTTTCTTGGCATGGTCAACTATCTAGGCAAGTTCATTCCAGACCTGAGTCAACTTTCAGCACTGCTCAGAGAGCTGACATGCAAGGATGTAACCTGGTGCTGGTCAGAACAACACCAAAGAGAAGCTGACATCCTGAAACAGAAGATTGCCAGTCCACCTACTTTAAGATACTATGATGTTCACAAACCACTAACTCTTTCCTGTGATGTTTCTAAGTTTGGTCTTTGTGCAGTCATTCTTCAAGAGGGTAGACCAGTAGCCTATGCAGTGAGAACTCTAACCCAGACCGAGATGCAGTATGCCCAGATTTAGAAAGAGCTCTTGGTAATTGTAATTGCATGTTCGAAGTTCCATGATATTTATATGGCCAACCTATCCAGATAGCAACTGACCACCAGCCTTTAGTCACTATTTTGAGAAAACCAATGCACACAGCTCCTGCTAGACTGCAACATATGATGCTCAAATTGCAAAAGTACAATTTCAGTCTTGATTACACAAAAGGCAAACTTCTTTATATTGCTGATACTTTATCCAATTCGCTCTCTAAAACCACTGAACATCATAAGAATGAGCAACCTGATTTTGAAGTCATGGAAGTGAACAATTTTTCTTCCACATGTCTTGATGAACTTAGAAATCACTTGGCTTTAGATCCAGTTCTTCAGAAGCTCAACTATTTTATCAGTCGAGGATGGCCTTCAAAGCATTCTTATTTACCAGTAGGTGTGCAACAGTCTTTTCCTTACAGAGCTGAGATTTTGTCAGACAATGGTATCATCTTGAAAGGTCCTAAAGTGATTGTTCCAGAATACTTGCAGCAAGAGTATATTAAGATCTTACATCGAGGCCACCCAGGAACTGATTCTACCAAAAGAAGGGCGAGAGGCAAGGGCGCCCGCAGGCAGGTGCAAGGGGGTGCACTTGCACCCCCCTGGATTTTCTTAGCGCTATACACACTTAGCGCTATACACACTTTTTTTTTTTTTTCGCTATACAGACTTTTTTTTCCCCCACTTACTTTGTTTTTTAGCCCGTTTTCCCCATAGCCTGAACTGTTACTGGAGATGGCGTGCCAGGCAGTCACATGACTGACGCGAGTCTGACATGACGACAACTTGACAAGCCTAAAACTCCTCAAGTAATCGCGCGTTATTCGCGTTCGCGTAGTTGCAATTGCAACTTGCAATTTGATGGAAGAAGACTGACTGCAGGTGGACATCGGTGGAAGTGGAATTTGACGATTTCATGCTCAGGAGGAGCGAACCAAACCATCGTGTTTCGTGTGGTGAGTGGTGGAAGGACTGGACTGGTGGTGGTGCGTATGGTGTTGGTATTATTACAAGAAGAGAAGGTAGGTTGTTTTTTTTGTACTTTTGAAGGTGACTGAGTGAACACTTGGCGCCAAAACGCAAAACTGGCGTGGCACACTTCACTTGAGTGTGTGAGAGTGAGTGGTGCTCTGGACTGCACCTCCGTGTCTGAAACTGAAACCCCATTACATTTTGACTACTAAATATTTAAACTGTATCACCTCACATGAATTATCCTCCATATGAGATGTACAGTACTGCAGTATGGTATGTGGAGAGTCTTTATTAAAAATGCCCTTCTTGTATGCCACCATACTGTTGGCAGTCACTTGCAACTGTGTGCTTCCTATAGAATATAGAAGCTGTAGACATGTAAATTTATAAGAGAGCTAGGCAGTTAGGGTTATCTAACCATTAGTATATTAGGTGTTTTTCCATAGTGGTCCTGATGAGTATGCTCAACTCAAATGTTTTTCAAATCATTCCATGTGAGCATGCTGTGGAATTTAAATCTGTCCAGGTAAATGCATCTGCTAAGCCATTATCAACAAGCTTAAGCTGGAGTTCTATTGAGCATATATTATCAGCAACAAACAGATACCAGGGTCTGCAATATTTAACACCTTACCATGTCAGTGGAGCATTAACAGGAGAGCGTATGTATTACATTTGTTTCACCATCCATCATGAAAATGCAGTTCTCACCTTTTCCTATCTCTGTGCAAAGAGTGTGAATTGCATAGTTTGTTTGGGTACTAATTCAGTGCCATTATCCTAACAGCTTACATGGAGAGACTTGTGGCTGGGAAGTGAAAGGCAGTGCTCCTTTTAGACCACAGATGTAGTGCGACAAAAAGACAGATCTTTCTGTGACCCCTCAGTAAGCATTATATCTGCAGGCTCCTACAGGGGTCTATATACAAAACTGATGCCTGTAATCATTTGGAGAAGTCTGTTACCCATGCTACTTGCATCCCACACATAGTGATAACAGTCAAAATCCTGTACGCTTTGGCCATTGACCCTGGTAAGCATCTTGGTACTGTAAATGTAACCTCACCTATATTTACAACCTGTTAATGCATGGTATCATACACATTTTTTAATATACCCTCTCTCTTTGCAGTTCCAGACCAGAGTGAAAGGAATCTTGGGGTTCATAGAGAGCAACTGGAATGCCTAAGAGAGATCCAGGGTACTATTAGTTTAATTGTAACAGGCTTGATTGCTCATTGTACTCCTGATGTAATGTTTAACTTGTCAGAAATGTATGCAGAGGGTTATGTTACACTGATTACTGGTATCTAACACTGATCCCTTGACATTCTCCTGTAATTTTGTACCACTTCTTTCAAATCTGTGCCTTCTGACATCTGTTACATAATTTCTTTAGTGGTGTCAGGAGCTAGTGCACAAGTCAAAAAATTACTTAGGCTGACAGTGGTTTAAATCTAGTGTGGTGTATCATTGTGAAAAGAAATTAGTGACATGCAGTAATGACTTACTGTAGAGAAGTGGTGTAAAAAAGGTCTACTTGGATGGGACAGTTTCACAGTAGGAAGTTTTTGATTCCCTTACTGTTGTAATCCCTCATAACCATGGTCATTCTCATTCACATACCAGTTAATGATAGCCATTGAAATGTGTGTCAGTGATTGTAGAACTTCATCTGTGGCACAATTAACTGGTATATAAGTCAAGATAATTTGTGCTAGACAAAGAGGGGTTCAAATCCAAAATAGTTTGCATTTTAGCAGTGTGACATGCAATCCATACATCTCAAAAACTAGGTACAATACATGTATAATACAGCTAATGTAGTATGTGCAAATTACACTTTATTAACATTTATTCTATCATTGCACTACAGCACTTTTGCATGCTGTTCAGTAATAACCACTTCATCAAAATTACATGATCATGGTGCAACTGTGCAATTAATAACTCCCGGTTCACATTATATCAGTAGATATACTGACAAAAATGGATGTCACATCTACAGGTGGCCTGCATCTGCAGCATGAATTGTGCTACAGATGCTGTGGTGTACTATATTTGACTTTAACTCATTCTTGCCTATAGCATGACTTGAGCAGTTCTCAGAATGGCACCTGCACTGCCTACTCAAAAGGCAGCATGTCTAGTGACATTGAAACTCTCTGATCAGAAAGCTGGTATGTGATAGCCAGATGCCTGACATCACTACTGTAATAGTTAATGGACTGCAGAGACAACTGGGGGCATCTGTCTACATCTGTTAAAAAAACTTTCTCCTGGTGCATATACATTTATTGTCAGATTTCATATTCTTTAGAAATGCAAGTTAATGCAAGCCCCACTATTATAACAGCCTTAGGAAAGAGCTATATTTAAAATACATCCCTGATTATGGAATATGGGATTTACTCCCTTTTTTTGGGGGTAGTTGAAATCATTCATAATAATGCATTATTGATGCTTCATTGTCTTCTTAATCAGTGCTGTCTTTTAACTAATGGCAAATTCTTAGAGAATGCTTGGGCATTTTCTTCATTTTTTGTTATATGATAATAACTAGCCTTAAAACCAAAGGGTAAAAAGTTCACACAGACCAACCATTCAGTAAAAAACTGCAAGAAATTCCTAGCCAAGTTAGAGATTTCACTGTGTGATACATTAAACCTCTTGTAATCCAGGCCTATGTGACATATTAAAATGACCCCTTAATGACATCAAGTGTATCATGTACATGGCTTCTGAATGTCCATGACTTTTTTACTTTTTAATTCTTTATGGTTACATTCCAACCAAGAAAGCCAAACCTCACTAGCTGTGGACATGCATGTTTCTGCCTTTTTCTGACTTCAGCACATTGTAAGGGCATAGTTTGGTTGTACTTCAGAAACACAGGGTATTTAAACCCAGTTGATGCCTGCAAAAGTTAAGATGCCTACAAAAACATCCCAACTAACATTAAACTAAAGGGTAAAAAGGTCATTACTCTCTGTTCATTGTTGACCGATGATGGCATATCCATGACAGTAGCCACAGATATCTATCATGCAATAGATAATTTAGAAAAGTTGGAAAATTGTTTTATACGCCATTTATGCCCACATGTGTTTATGTGAGTTTTTTCAACTAATTACACAAACAAAAATGGACAACATAGAGATTAAAATAGGAAAGAGGTGGAATGGCATAAACAAGTAACATGACAACCATGTAATGCTACTTTATTGTTTGGGACATTGAAAACCTCAATCCCTGCATTTGTTAAAATTATATTGTCAACAGTATACAACTTCATATGGTTACAGGTATTATGACCTTTGCTGGCAATGAAGGCTGTGCATAAAGTCACCAACCTCATATAATTACTGCACAAATTATAAGTATGTAGGCCACTATTATTCCATTCATTCTCTTGTCATTCTCTTTGAATGTGGGTTTCAATGCTGTTTCCATCAATGTGAGTATCAAAAGCAGAGAAGTTTTAATGTTAAGTCTGTTTTCATTGCAAGACTGTTGCTTTGTTTAGTAAATGTGAAATGCGTGCTGCAGTGTTTCTGCTATAAAATTTGAAATAAAAGTTGTGAATTAAATCCAAATATCTGTAATCATTGTAGAAGTAAAGCATAAGACAGTATGCATACTGATAGATTTGAACAGTGTCTGTGGCAAATGATGAGAAATAACCAAGTAATGGGACACTGCTGGAATGGCTGTGTGTGTATGTATGTGAGGGACTGTGTGGGGGCGGGGCTGTGTGGGGTAGGGGGAGGGGCAGTGGGGGTAGGGGGTGGGGCTATGTGGGCGGGGCTGCATGAGCGGGGCTCTGGGTTTTGCACCCCCCTGGAAAAAATCCTGCGGGCTCCCTTGGCGAGAGGTCTAATATTTTGGCCTTCTATGGTACGAGATATTGAGAAAGTACTTTCATCTTGTTCTCTATGCAACAGTACAAAACCACATTAACAACAAAAAAAAAACTCTTCAGTTAAACTAGATTCCTGAACTACCTTGGTCGACAGTAGCCACAGATATCTTTGAGTGGGACGGTCAACATTACTTGGTGTTAGTAAACTGCTATTCAAATTGGTTCAAGATTGACCTACTTTCTAACCTAATGTCCAATACTGTCATTACTAAGTTGAAGAGACATTGTTCTGTCCATGGTAGTCCACACTGTCATTACTGATAATGGTGCACAGTCTACAAGTCAGCAGTTCAAAAGATTTGCTGAAACTTGGGATTTTGTTCATACTACAAGTAGTCCTGAATACCCTCAGTCAAATGGCTTAGCTGAACATGCAGTTCAAAGTGCAATACAGCTGTTAGAGAAATCCAGATGCGACAGTACTGATGTTTTTCTAAACTTGCTTAATCTCAGAAACATTCCTCATGATAATCTACTTGGTTCACCTGCCCAGAGAATTATGTTGAGACAAACCAGAACTACACTACCAATGAATAAGTTGGTCCAATGTGCTAAAAACAACAAAACAGTGAAAGTCCAACTTCTAAAAAAGCATTTCTCCAGCAGTCCTACTATGATAAGACCAACAAACCTCTCAATCCATTAAAAAAGAGGAAATAGTGAGGATGCAAACAACAAAAGGATTTGATCAGACTGGACTTGTGAAAAGTTTGTGTGAAAAACCAAGATCATACATTGTGGAATTACAGGTAATGGAATTTAGGTGGAATTGGAAGCATTTCCTGCTGGTGTCCGGGCCAGTGTTACAGCATCTTGCCTGTAATATAGACTCTAATTCTCAGAGTGATGTGTCCAATGTTCCTGTTCCAGAGGACATTCCACCAGCTATTACTGTTCCTGAAAATGTTCCTGAAAGTCCCAAAGCAGGACATTCCCCAGTGACTGTCCCTGTTGCTAAACCCAGTTCTAACTATTACATGATTGTAGTTTTGTTTATTATTGTCTGTATAATTTGCATGCCTATTTAAATGTCATTGTCAATGTGAGACTGATTAGCAAAGAGGGAGGATGTAAATCAGAATGTGTGATGTACCTTTAAGAAGCATTCCAGTCAGTGGGCACATGCATATAAGTACTGAGCACATGGAAGCAAGAGTGCTATTTTGAGTGAGTAGCCAGAGTGAAAGCATGTATGCATGTAGCTGTCTTCCATTCTGATGTGTTTGTGTATAATAAACTACTTAAATGAACACCCAAGTCTCATCGTCTTATTCATATACACAAGACGAGCAACAGCGAGGGTAAACTACTGCTCATTGCTAGACTCGTACTTGCCTGAGACACATAATCCAAGAGCTCTATTATGTCTCTCTGTATGTAGTCCAGGGACATATGTCTCAGATCATTTATGCCAACATGTAGTATGACCAAGTCATATTGGTGCCTCTCATGCAAAGACCTGAGTATGTGGGTGACCTGGCAAATTCTGGCACCTGACAAGCAGCTAACCATCACTCCTTTCTTGCACAGCCTGCTGTGGGGCACATCTGTGTGTCTGACTATAGAGTCACCTATGAATTGTATATTTGCTTTTCTCCCCAGGCCTCCACTGAAAATGGGATCCTACCAAGTTGGACTTTCTCAGTAATCAAATGTCAATCAATAAATAAAGTTGATGTATGGGTTGCCTTCCCACTGGGCTTTGTTCCTGCTGGTGACAATTGTTATGTATGTTGGAACTTTATGTATTCATTTTATTTCTGTGTTGTGAGGGGATGCTGAGGGGGCATGTTGCCTGTGTGTGCCATTTGAGAGATGTTAGTCTTAGTGGTTGGTAAGTTTGAACTTAATACCTCAGCATAACATTTAGTGTGAGCATTGTGTCAGTTTGGGAGTGATGTATGAACTGGCTTACTACTGATAATCTTACCTTCTAGTATTGTATGTGTGAGAAGTGTTAGCCTCCAGCAATAACAGGTATAGACATCGCTCACATACTGTGGCATGTTGTTTTAGCAGCAGGTGGTCGTCAGTCAGCATTATGCAATTCTTACATTGCCTTAATGTACCCATCTCAATCAGGTTGACTGCAGGAATTCTAGGGAAGTGTTGATCCCTGACTTAAAAAGGATAGTATGACTAGTGGGGTTTAATCTGGTGTGGCTAGGGAACTGGATGGAACAGTTAACCACTGAGGATAGGAGCAGTGATCTGGGGCTAGAGATCTGGACTGGAGCTGTGAAGGGGCTGGTAACTAAAGTGAAATACTTAGGATGCCAGAGTTTTGTGGGAATTATACAGGCAAACAGTTACGTGGATCAGTGAGGACTAGGGACAGTGTCTTTTTATGGAAAAAAAGCTCTTGCATAGACAACCCCCTATAGACTGAGTCCAACAACTGTCCTGTGCAGAGCAGAGCTTACCACAGCTTGCTTCCTTCCTGTTTTGTATCAGTTCTGGTAATCTCGCAGTATTTGCAGCTCATCACACAGCTTTGAGTCTTGTTTCAAAGACCTTGAACAAGTGCAGATCAAAGCAAGTAATACTAAGGCTGCCAATAAGACTACATCCAGAAAAGCTAACATTTAATAAATTAGGGAGGCTACTAGGCTGCCATTTGGGGGACAGTATAATTTAAAAATCCTGAGAAGCTTGTAACAGGATCAGAAAGCTGAAACTCTTCATATTTACAGTAGAATTGCTATAATGAAACAAAGGAAACTAAAATACCCGGGGATTATTTTAACAGAGAAACAAAGTAACTAAATGCTCTAAGAGGCTTTTAACAGGATCTGAAAGCTGGATGTCTGAGATTTAGAACTCAGCTACTACTATGAAATAAAGGTAACTAGCATACCTGGGGCTTGTTTTAACATGGAGACAGAATTAAGTAAAATGCTTAGACTTGGTTTTCACAGGGAAACAAAAGTAATTAGAAGTCCAGGTGATTGTTTTGCATTAAGACAGAGTAACTGGAAACTAGAATGCCAGTAAGGAATTTGTAACAGGATTTGTTTAGTAAGGCACAAGGTCAATACTTTTACACAGGTATAATATAAGAGACTGAGGATTTAAAACGTATATGCAAGCAATATAAAAAAGCAATTTAACCCAGTTAAAGTGATGTGAGACTAATGTAAGCATTTCCCTTTGAGGAGAACCACAACACTATCACTACTGTACTAAACCTCAAGACCTAGGACTGTTAGCCAGTTAGACACTATTAAAAAGCTGATATTTACTGTAAAAGCTTGTTAACTATGTAAACAATGCACATAATTTGCTATAAGCCTAATACTCCCACTGCTGAGACTTTAGGCACAATACTGTAGCTCCATGTATGCTAAAAATGCAGAATCATACCATTTGTCTGTTGAAGGACAAGAATTGCAGGGTAAAATGCATAGAATGTCAAGCCCAGCACTCCCACTGATGAGACTCAAGGCACAAGACTCTACCACTAGTTATAGTAAAGAGCAGAGCAAATTACTTTTTCATGAAAATAGACAATAAATCAGTAAAGATGAAAGTGCCGATAGAAAATGCAATACAGTGTAATGCATGTACTATGTCTATAATCAACTTGTATTGTTACCACAATTTAGTGGATTGTCTATTTTGTTACACCTATAACCTTCTATCTATATGTACTATGTCTACAATCTTCTTCTTTGTAACTTCTATTAGTTGATCATCTATTTGTAATGTCTATTTCTTAATCTGAATTTGTAACTTTGGAGCTTTTCTCCCCGGGACTCCGCTGAAAATGGACATGTATCCAGCGGGCCATCCCGGTTAACAAATGTAAAATAAATAAATAAATATATGTAAAAAAAGAAATAAGGGAGACAGATTCAGTATAAATGCACACAGAAATAAGCACTCAGATTCAAAACAAGTACACAAATAATTATTGTGCTTTACTGATTAAAAATTGTGACCAGGTAAGAAAGCTATGAACAAACATCTATGGTAGGTAAGCAACCATCCTTTATTTCTTCTATATGCAGCTGGAGAGATCTTGCATAACAAATCACAGGAGGAAAGATTGCTGAAACTATGCTCATGTGTATATAAACATGATTCTGAAAAAGTACCTTTGGGAAACATATTGTTGAATACTGCCTGTTTTTTCTCAGAGTTTTATTTATATTGGAAGTATAAATCCAGAAGTTGTGAACTTTCAGTATACAACTGTGGCACAAATTATATCAGCCAGAAATTTCAAATATGTTACCATTCCTTATGTTATACTACCTTATCACCTTAGTATCAGAAGAGTGCAACTGTAACAATCATAGCTGCTTGACATCATTGTGCTGACTGAGACATCTCCAGTGCCATTTGTCAATTTTTTAATAAAGATTTTAATAAAAATAACAAATCACTGTTAATAAAGATTGCACTGATGTGTTACATTATTAGTGAATATACTGTCTCCATTTCTTGTCTCTGTCTCTCTCTCCCTAGCCTCCTTCTCTCTTTTTCTTATTTGAATTATGTATTGCTTTGTCTTTCTTTATTTCCTTTTCTCTCCCATTTATGTTCTTTTTTCTACGGGTTCAAAATCCCCAGGAACAGCCCAACCACATTCCTCCCAAGTCCGGGAGCATTAACCCTCTGCCCAGCTAGGTATGTCCTCACATGGTTGGGATGGTGGCAGTAGTCATCTGGGCACCCTGGCACATGACAACAAGGCAGACAACATGGATCATGGACTTTGGGACTTAGTTGAGGATATCCACCACAGGTAATGGGGAGACATCTTTGGCCAGTTTAAGATGATCTTCAGCGGATTCAAGACTCCCTGCCCTGGTTGGCACTGATCACTGTGCCACCACAGGCCTCTGCCCCTTCAACATCAGGGTCCACCACTGCAACACCATCAGGCAGTAGAAACATTTAAGTTCCTGTGGACCAGGTGTCCTCCTGTGAAAAATGTATCTTCACTTCCTTATCTAAGCCTCTGCCTTATACCATCTAACCTGCCTCTTACCCAAACTGTCCTGTTACATCAACAAAAGTTGAAAAATCGGGGTCTGTCCCCCACCAAAATATAGTACCCATCTCCCTCTTCCTTCAGCACAACCCTCTTGATGTGATGTATTTGTTCTGTGATTCCCTCTTTATGTACGCCTTTTTCCAATCTTCTCTATATTCTCCTTTCCACTCTTTTAAGAAAACAATCAAGGTATCCATGAAAGGATACCTCTATAGAAAATCCCTTTAAATTTTTTAAAACTTAGGATAAAAAGCAGTGCCGTGTGCTGCTTGTGTGGCTAAGAGCAAGCATATTTGAATTATGTGAGGCAAGCAGCACACAGAACAAGTGTTGCCTTAAATAATTCAAACACGCTTGCTCTTAGCCACATTCATTCATAATACCCAAATACTTCCAAAATGAAATAAGTTTTCATGTAGTACTTCACACATGCTTAAGCATGTTTATGCATTTAACAAAATACATCATTTTTATCTAAAGCTTTTGCATTTATTTAGTCATCACAAATAACCTGTGGTTAGAGTATTTGCATTTAGGCATAGTGGCACGCTTCGAGAGTAACTGCTATGAAAGTGTATATCTGTGGACTATGAATACTAACCCATTGTTCATGAAAGGTGTTTATGTGAACATTCTGGATATTTTGGGTTGAACCAGAACATAAACAACTTAGTCATAGGAATAGTGATTAAGCTGTTGATACTGAAGTTTCTTAAAATATACAGCTGGGAGTGAATTTAACTTTGGATAAGGCAACATAGACTGCTGTAGAAGCCAAATTATGAAGGAGTCAAAATGTTACTATAAGTACTGCAAATAATGTGTGTGTGGTAAAATGCAAATAAAATAGCTAATCCCCTAAAAAGAATAATTACTTCAAAGTGAGCATATTCATGAAGAGCAGTGTGAATGCAATTATGGCAAATGCACGAGATGTAAATATTCACATAGTGGGTTAGAGCAGCATGATGAAGGCTCTTTGAGATGAAAGCGATAATAAAGTTGGTCTTCGCTAAAGTCCTTTGGTGTTCTCCTGTTGAAGAGTCCAGTTCTGCCAGTGTGGTGGATTTCAGTATTTAATATGGGAAAAGATGTTGACTTAAAAAAGTTAAAGGATGCAGCCATGAGGGAAAGGTTCATTCTACTTTCTCTAGAGGATACTGCACCTAAGCTGGCTATTCTCCTCATCAGATACTTTGTGTGTTTTTGAAGATACCTCTGGAGAGACACAGTCAAAAGCTGGCAATCTTTCACTCATTTGGAAGATTTTGTTTCAAAAGACTGCTGTTTGATATAACTTCAGCACCAACAATCGTCCAGTGTGAAAGGAGCAATTTATTTATTTAATGTATCTATTTATTTATTTATTTATTTGTTAACTGGGTTAAAGCACTGGTCCATGTGAACCTTTTTCAGACTCAGCTCAGGAGCAACGCCTGATGTGAATACTTGATCAAAATCACACAGGTGGGTAAATGGAGGTTGAGAGAATCAAACCTTGGACCACAGGAAACAGCTTTTAACTGATGTAAGAGGACAAATATGTTATTGCTGACATGATGTGCTAGTGTTTGGTCCTGATAAAGAGACACAGGACAAAAGACTGGAGTAAGTATCGTGCAGCCTTAATACCTCAGGTTTGAAGCTAAATACAGACAAATGCTGTTTTGATAAGCCTGAAATCCAATATTTCTTTCATAGTATACGTGCAAGTGGAATTAGACTAGATTCAAGAAAGCAGATCTAAAAGGTCCAGCCTTTGTCATTGAGCTATGTCACACAGTAGTCCTGATACATTTTTTGAGCAATTTTGTGCACCAGTGTGTGTGTGTGTGTGTGTGTGTGTGTGTGTGTGTGTGTGTGTGTGTGTGTGTGTGTGTGTGTGTGTGTGTGTGTGTGTGTGTGTGCCACTCCACAATAAGTACAAGTATGACTCTGTCACTGTCCATGTGGTTGTGAATGACCTGAGACACACCCCCTGGACTACATGAAAAGAGACATGGAGGAGCTCTAGGATTATGGGTCCCAGGCAGGTAAGACCCTAGCCCTAAGCAGCATCCTACCCTCACCCAGAATGATAACGCAGTACAAGCAGAAAATGACTGACTTAAATAATTGGCTTAGTTTCTGGTGTCATTCTAAGGGGGTCTAGTATCTGTCTGCTTGGGATGACAGGATTGACAGACCTCGATGCTTTGCCGGAGATGGCCTGCATCTGTCACCCCTGGGTTTCTGGATACTTGCTAAGGCGCTTGCCACCCCTGTAGTGCCTTTTTTAGGCAATGTTCCAAAGACCAAATTATCACAGTAACACCTATAAATAAATGCAATCTGAGGGTCATGCTGCTCAATGCTAAAAGTCTAAATCTCAAGATGCACTTGCTCGAAGCACTCCTCAAAATGGACAACATTGACATTTGTGTTGTAACAGAGACCTGATTTAAAGCAGCAGAAAGCACCCCTGCACTACCAGACTATAACTCATTCCACACCTTTCGGCCCCAGAACATGGACCGAAGCTCGAAAGGTGGTGTTGTCTCCATATTTATAAAGGATATGCACACCAGACTAGTAGCCCAGCATAACGCATCTGAGATACTTCAGGTACAACCAACATTGGGTAAGATGGCAATTCAGGTCGTAGCCTGCTATCGGTTCCCTGCCATGTCCCAGGACTCTCACTCCACATTCCTAAGCAGCCTGGAAACTATTAGGGTCCAACCCAACACTCTCATACTAGGTGACTTCAACTGATCACATCATCAATGGTGTTTTTTGATTGCGTTTGAGTGGTGTTATCTTACATTTTCGTGACACTATGTGAGTTTCTTAAGGGCTTTATCAGCCAAGGCTCCAATAAGTATTCTGTTTACCCTGAAGCACCTTAAGGACATATGGGGATGGACAGACATCTACACACACTTTATATATGTGTCCGATTACTACAGTACCTTTACTTATCAAGTATCATCTACAATATGTCTGTAGGCCACCCAGGCAGTTATCATGACTCACAGATATGGCACACCTGTCCCCTCTACCAACATGCATAGTGAATTCTACTGGCAGTGCAAGGTATGCCCTGGAACACTGGCTGATGACACCCATCAGAACTCTGTAGAATGAAATAAAGCAGGTTGCAGCCATGCTCAAAATAGTAAATAAGGAACATTGTTAAATCTATATTATGGCTGCTGTAGGATCACTTTAACTGTCTAGATTCATGTGATGGGGCCCTGCAGTATGATCCTGGCATGTGTGCAAACATATTTTCACAATATCATACTTAAGAAACAGTTATAGTGGAGACAGGGGGGCACTTGCAAGAGGAGCTGTCACTAGCACAGCATGGGAGGCTGAGTCAAATGAGGAGACAGTGGAGGATCCAGCAGGGAATGATAATGGTAGAAGGAGGTGGATGCAGTATACCTTGACACTGGCAAAGAGGTAGCAGTTTGCACAGAGCTTTGGCTCATCATAAAGCAGATACAGTACAGTAAAAATGATACATGCAAAACCATCACAAGTCTGTGCTTACCAATGCATAGGCTGGCCAGGCTGTGCATCAAATATAGGCAACCCAATTAACAATGTACTAAGGGCAGGGAACAGCTGTCATCATCTACAGAGGTGGGGGAGGGAGCACATATGTGGATGTCTTTCACAAAGAAATGTGTGAGTGCTGACAGTTTTATCTATGAGCTCAGAGGGGGCATTAATCTCAAACACTTTGTGAAGCATCACTCTCATTGGAAGTGTGTGTGTGTGTGTGTGTGTGTGTGTGTGTGTGTGTGTGTGTGTGTGTGTGTGTGTGTGTGTGTGTGTGTGCGTGTGTGTGTGTGTGTGTGTGTGTGCACATGTGCGTGTGTGTGTGTGTGTGTGTGTGTGTGTGTGTGTGTGTGTGTGTGTGTGTGTGTGTGTGTGTGTGTGTGTGTGTGTGTGTGTGTGTGTGTGTGTGTGTGTGCGCACATGCGTGTGTGTGTGTGTGTGTGTGTGATGTACTAAGAGTGATGGCAGTGGTGATGTGAGTATGTGTCTACAGGAACATAGCCTCAGCAGTGGCTGCAGCACTGTGTGGACAGGTCCAGGATGTGCTTGTTAAAGGCTTCAACATCCCATGCTTACATCCACCCAAAAGAGTTGGCTGTACCAGAAGTTGCATTCATTGTACCACAGCACTGGCTAGATGTTGGTGCACTGCATGACTGTGATTTATCATGCACTATCCAGCAGACCCTTTAAGTACCACTGCATCCTTCCTGTTTGCTCTATTAGGAATTGTGCTACTGTTGTGATTGTCACAACCCTTGGAGATGTCCTTTCTGAGGTATAGACACCTCCACAACAGCTGTAGTTGTGGAAATGCAAGCGCTATATTAACAGGCTATAGATCATCAATGGTATGATGACCACCATCTGTGGAGGTAGCAGGGGAATGGTTTAGTGGATGGCGCTTCACACATGGCGGAAGAACTTGAGAGAACCTGGCAGGTTCCAATATGTGATTTAGTCTATCAAAACAATTACACATATTGGGATATGCATTCCTATAGGTCATCTTGTACACCCTGTATGAGCCTTACTAAATCCACCACGGCTGTTATGGTACTAACCTGTGCCTCATTGATATCTCTGCACATATGCTGAGCTATGGCCCTTAACCTTTTATTTTTAGGGAAGCCAGTAACCATGACTCCAATGAGCACTTCTACGCAACCTGTTGCTCACCTAGACAAGTCTTTATGGGTTCTGTTCAAGCAGCTTCATTATATAGAAACACATCAGGATTGAGGCCTAATGACTTTAACTTAGATAAACTTACATACAGATTAGCTATTACATTCATAGATGCTCACTCTCTGGCTGCACTCTCAAAATGGCACTGAACTAACATGTGCTTGCTATTTATATGCATGTTCAGTCCTTGGAACACTTCTTAAAGATACAGCACACACTCTGTTCTATATCCTCCCTCTTTGAAAAATAGGTCATGCAATATTGACAACATTAGTTGACATGCAAACAATACAAATAATTATTTGTCATGCAATTATACAGAACTAGATACACATATACAGTTATGTCCAGGTGGCTGTGTATTTCAAACTAGGTCTGGAAATATGACCAAATCATGTGACATAAAATTTAGAATTAGATTTAGCAACTGGGACTGTCTTTACTGAATGTTCAACTTTAAAGACATCAGGAACATCATCAGGAATGGAAGTAGAAGTTAAGACATGTTCTGCAACAGGAATATTGTCTGGATTGTTCTGAGATCTAGAGTCTGTGTCACAGGAACAATGCTGCAATATCAATTCTGGTAGAGCAAGAAGATGACTGCAATTTCTCCTGTACTTCAAACCCTCAGATTCTATGAAGTAGGATCTCGGCTCGGTACATATACCTACTACTTGACCAATCCAGTCAAAACCTTATATCCTCACTGTCTTTCCTTCTTTCAATGGACGAAGAAATCTGCTTGATTTTATCACAACTGGGCTTCTGGAAAGAATGCTTCCTGAATAATTGAGCTCTAATGGTTCTGTTGTTCTTAGCTTTAGGCTTCAAAAAACTGGAACTAATAGGCAGTACTGTTCTGGTTTGGCTGAATAGAAGTCTCTGAGCAGGCAAGCCAGGTATATTGTCATAGGGTATGTTTCTGAGATTAAGTAAATTCAAAAAGACATTGGTATTGTCATGCTTTGACCTTTCAAGTAATTACTTAGCGCTCCGTACTTCATGTTCATCTGGTCCATTTGACTGTGGATATTCAGACCGCTAGTAACATGTACAAAGTCCCATTCTCTTGCAAATTTATGAAACAACTGACTAGTAAATTGAGTAGCATTGTCAGAAACAACTTTGTGTGGACTACCATGGACTGAGAAATGATATTTTAACTTAGTGATAACAGCAGTGGACATTAGATTAGGTAGTAAATCAATCTCAAACCAATTTGAATAAGAGTCTACCAATATTAAGTAATGCTGATTGTTCCACTCAAATATATCATTGGCTACTGTTGACCAATATAGTTCAGGAACCTGACTTAGCTGAAATGGTTCTCTTTGCAAATGTGGTTTAGTACTATTGTATACTGAACAAGAAAAAAGTATTTTATCAATGTCTTTTATCAGAGAAGGCCAAAATACTAGTTCTCTCACCCTTTTTCTTCTTAAAGATACAGCACACACTCTGTTCTATATCCTCCCTCTTTGAAAAATAGGTCATGCAATATTGACAACATCAGTTGACATGCAAACAATACAAATAATTATTTGTCATGCAATTATACAGAACTAGATACACATATACAATTATGTCCAGGTGGCTGTGTATTTCAAACTAGGTCTGGAAATATGACCAAATCATGTGACATAAAATTTAGAATTATATTTAGCAACTGGGACTGTCTTTACTGAATGTTCAACTTTAGGGACATCAGAAACATCATCAGGAATGGAAGTAGAAGTTAAGACATGTTCTGCAACAGGAACATTGTCTGGATTGTTCTGAGATCTAGAGTCTGTGTCACAGGAAAAATGCTGCAATATCAATTCTGGTAGAGCAAGAAGATGACTGCAATTTCTCCTGTACTTCAAACCCTCAGATTCTACGAAGTAGGATCTCGGCTCGGTACATATACCTACTACTTGACCAATCCGGTCAAAACCTTATATCCTCACTGTCTCTCCTTCTTTCAATGGACGAAGAAATTTGCTTGATTTTATCATAACTGGGCTTTTGGAAAGAATGCTTCCTGAATAATTGAGCTCTAATGGTTCTGTTGTTCTTAGCTTTAGGCTTCAAAAAACTGGAACTAATAAGCAGTACTGTTCTGGTTTGGCTGAATAGAAGTCTCTGAGCAGGCAAGCCAGGTATATTGTCACAGGGTATGTTTCTGAGATTAAGTAAATTCAAAAAGACATTGGTATTGTCATGCTTTGACCTTTCAAGTAATTACTTAGCGCTCCGTACTTCATGTTCATCTGGTCCATTTGACTGTGGATATTCAGACCGCTAGTAACATGTACAAAGTCCCATTCTCTTGCAAATTTATGAAACAACTGACTAGTAAATTGAGTAGCATTGTCAGAAACAACTTTGTGTGGACTACCATGGACTGAGAAATGATATTTTAACTTAGTGATAACAGCAGTGGACATTAGATTAGGTAATAAATCAATCTCAAACCAATTTGAATAAGAGTCTACCAATACTAAGTAATGCTGATTGTTCCACTCAAATATATCATTGGCTACTGTTGACCAATGTAGTTCAGGAACTTGACTTAGCTAAAATGGTTCTCTTTGCAAATGTGGTTTAGTACTATTGTATACTGAACAAGAAAAAAGTATTTTATCAATGTCTTTTATCAGAGAAGGCCAAAATATTAGTTCTATCACCCTTTTTTTCATAGAGTCGGAACCTGGGTGACCTCGATGAAAAATCTGGATATATTCATGTTGTAAGGAAGCAGGAACAACAATTTTAAGACCTTTGAAAATAATGCCATCTTCCTTCAACATCTCATCTCTGTAAGGAAAATATGTTTGCACTTCAGGTGGTGCACTAGATCACTCTGATGGCCATCCAGCATCATTGTAGTGTTTGAGGTTTTACAAAATTGGATCAATCTTTGTATGATCTCTCAGCTCATCAAGTCTCGTGGTAGAAAAATTATATGCTTCCATCACATTAAAGTCAAAATTCTCTGCGTCAAGCTGGTTTGTTGTATTTCTGGGTGATCTGGATAAGGTATCAGTCAGATAAAGATGTTTGCCTTTTGTATAGAGCATTTTGAAGTTGTACTATTGCAATTTGAGCATCATTTTTTGTAATCTCACTGGAACTGAATGCATAGGCTTCTCTAGAATAGTGAGGTTGTTTAACAGTTTCACTCTGAATAGCTCAACCATAGATATAACCATGAAACTTTTAACAAGCAAATACTATTACCAAAAGGTCTTTCTCAATTTGAGCATATTGCATTTCAGTTTGGGTAGGGTTCTAGATGCATGGGCTACTGGTCTGCCTTCTTGAAGAATAACTGCACCAAGACCAAATTTTGAAGCATCACAGGAAAGAGTGATTGGTTTATTGACATCTTAGTATTGTAATGTAGGTGGGGTGGCAATTTTCTGCTTTCTGGTGCTGTTCCAACCAAGACCATGTGACATTTTTGTATCAGCTCTCTTAAAGGTGCTGTCAACTCACTGAAGTCTGGTATAAACTTACCTAGATAGTTGACCATGCCAAGAAAACATTGTAGAGCTTGAACATTATCTGTTGCTGACATCTCAAGAATAGCTGCTTGCTTGGATGGGTCTGGTCTCAAGCCAGTGCTAGTAAATAAATGACCTACATATGTAACTTCTGGTAGTATGAATTTGCACTTTAGAGGATTGAGCTTTAAGTTCACTTCACATGCTCTGTGTAGAACTCTCTTAAGATTTCTGTCATGCTCTGCGTCACCATTGCCTCCAACCAATAAATCATCTATTATTATGGCACAAGGATAACCTGAAAAAAATTGCTTCATTGCACTCTGGAAGACTTCACTTGCAGAATCTGTTCCAAATGCCATCCTTAGGAATCTGTATCTGCCAAATGAGGTACTGAAAGTAGTCAGTAATGAGGATTTGTGATCAAGCATCACTTGCCAAAATGAACTTTTTGCTTCCAAGACAGAAAAAACAGTGGCATTCGGTGTTGGGGCTGCAACATTCTCAATTGTACACATCGGATGATGTGGTCTCTTTAATGCTTTTTTCAAATCTCTTGGGCCAATAGATATTCTGATTTTGCCTGAGCCTTTTTTGTGGGCTGCTACCATAGATGACACCCATTCAGTTGGTTCTGTAACTGGACAAATTATACCTTGGTGCACCATTTTATTCAACTGAGCTTTGACTTTATTCTGCATAGCAATGGGGACTTTTCTTCCTGGTCTGACTACTGGACTGATCTCTGGGTCTAACTTCATAGAATACACAACTGGAAGTTTGCTCAACTTGTCATCAAAAACATCAGCATAGTCTGAGAAAATGACTTCAGAAAAATTGGAACTAGTATATGTGCTTATATGATGAACTTCTTTGCTAAAAGAAAGCAAATTCATTCTTAAGCTGTCTCTGAGACCCAGTAATGACTGCACAGGTCTTTGAACTACATAGAATAACAAGCTGCAACAGTTCCTAGCCACATAACATGAAAACACTACTGAGCCTTCGGTTTGAATTTTTTCACCTCCATAAGCAGCAAGTTTCACCCTACTAGCCATGTTGAGTTGTTCATTAGTTCTCACCTTAGCAAATGTGTCTGTTGACACAATATTACATTTTGAATCAGTGTCTTCTTTGAGCTTGGCGGATTTACCATTGATCTGGACAGTACAAAACACTTCGCTCCTTGCCAACAAATTCATTGCATCAGTCTTTTCACCAATTACTGATACATCATCTACATAGAAAGTAGAACTGCAACTCTCTATATGATCAACTTGCTTTTTTGAGTGACCCTTCTTCATAACTGTGTGAGGTTTACCTGATTTGAAAAACTTTTGAAAATAGTTCCATTTTTTGCACTTGTGGCATTGCTGACCAAATGCTAAGCATTTTTCTCTTTTAGACTCATGATTGGCACCATAATTATGACAATTAACAATAAAGCCTGATTTGGGTATTGCTGAGTCATTCTTGTACTACACTGAGCATGCTTCTGTCTTAGAACTTGCTAGAAAACTATATGGTTTCCCAGGAAAACCCACAGGGGCTGTAGCTGCCATATGCTTAGGCCTGCTTTTGCTTGCCATGTATTGCATGCTGTCTACATTTGCTCTGGAGCCTGCTGAAACCATGCTCTTATCTCTTGCAAGCATACTTGTGTGCCTTTCTGTAACTTCATGGATTTGACAAATCTAAATAGCTTTACTCAGCATTAAATCACTGTCACAAAGCAAAATCTTTCTCACAGCAGCACTATTAATACCACACACAAGCCTGTCCTTTATCAGCTCATCTTTTAAGTCACCAAATCAACATATTTTAGCCTTGTTCCTAAGGTCAGTAATATAAGCTGCAAACGTTTCCCCTGGTTTCTGATCTCTTGTGTAAAACAAATGTCTCTCTAATGTAATATTTGTCTGGGGGTTATACATTTCTCTGAATTTGCCCTTCAAACACTCGTGGTCTTCCCTTGATTCAAACTATACAACAATATGATGATTTTCACCTTCTCCCTCATATACTGCTGGTGCATGCACAAATGAACACTCTCTTTCAATGTCCTCTGACCCAGTTACGTTTAGCAAAATGAATGCACTGGTGTGTGCATCTTTGTCAGAATAACCTGCTTGTATAAAAACATCATACTTTTGCTCAAATATTCTCCAGTTCTCTGCAATATTCTGATCGAATGCAAGTGGTGATGGCTTTCAAAATCTAGCTGCCATTATTAACACATACCAGTGAAGGGTTTTGCAGAAATGCACGAACACACACACATATACATATGCCAGAAATTTATGCCAGTATTTGTAAGTTTGCTCAATAGCACAACAAGCCTCTGAATAATGGAACGTTGCGAAATAAGTCTCTCAGGCACTGTAATACTCCTGAAATCACTGTACTGCAAGAAATCACCTCTTATCAGTGTAAGAAACATTTCAAAATAACTGCACAGTGTGAAAGAACTGGGCAGAAGAAGGTTAGAGTAAGAAACATCTCAAAGTAACTGCACTTTGCAAATAAACAGTACACAGTACACTGAAACTTCTGCAAAATGGTGGTACTTTGCTAGATAATTCTTTACAGTGCAAGAAACACTGTAATGGCAATACTTTATGAATAGACACACCCAGCACAAGAAACTTTTCAAAGTGGCTGTACTTTGACTGTACTTCATGAAATAGTTGCACTTTGCATACAAATAAACTCTTCAGAATACATGCACAGTAATAAGCACACACTGTAAGTACTTTTACTTCAAATAACTCTAGTTATGTCCCGAATACAATATGAAGTAGCAATTATGCCAAAACACAGTACTTTGCCAAAAAACATGCAGTCACCTTGCTTTATTTATGCTTAATGTGCCATTTTTTGCCCTTATTATATTCATTTTGCTTGTTTAATCTCTTCATTCCCATTGTACTTTTCTTGTACTTGTTTTACTCTCAACATGCCCATTTTGCTTTAAAGCTGCTTATTTTGCCTTAAACATGTCCATTTTGCTTTAAACAGGCTTGTTTTGCAATTCCGAGGTAATTCCAAACCCCTTATATACTTTTCTGATAATTGTTTTATCGGGTCTATATCAGAATCTTGAAAGACCACAATGTTGAATCTGACATTGCTGACATGTAAACAGCAAAACCGCAGAACATCGAAGAGGTAAACGGAAATCTCCATAAGGGGAGATTTCTGTTAACTTTGATGTCATGTGGTCTTGGAGTTGGAATATTTAAGTAGAAGGGGGTGTGGGGAGTGCAGGTGGCATGCCCCCCAGCTTAGAGCAAGTAGTTCTGTTTTTTTACTTTATTTAATGTTTTTATTAGATATTCGATGTTACTGGACTTCGACGATATGGTGTCGATCATATCGTATTCGAAGTTCAGTAACTTCAAGTATCTAATATAGACCCGTTTTATCAAATATCTTAATTTTAAATATTTTGATTAATTAATAAACATTTTGTGCTCTCGCTTGTTTAATGATGTGGTTTGCACTCTTGTAATGTTCCATTTTATCATTTTTTTATAAAATAAACTGTTCGTGCAAGTTTTCATTACCTTTGATTCTTTTCTGGGCCTTTTTTTGTGCTTGTTTCTCTTAGTTTACCTTCACTGTTAATGCTGCACCTCGTAGCTCTAGAAATCGGTCACTGGAATCTCGGTTCTGACACCATGTTGCTTGTCTAGTCAGGATGTAATAGACAAGTCTTTGTGGGTTCTGTTCAAGCAGCTTTATTATGTACAAAGACATCAGGATTGAGGCTTAATGGTTTTAACTTAGATAAACTTATATACAGACAAGTTACTACAGTCATACATGCTCACTCTTTCACTGAACTCTCAAAATGGCACTGAAGCTAACACATGCTTGCTATTTACATACACATTCAGACCGTGAAATGCTTCTAAAAGCTACAGCACACATGCTCTGTTCTACACAGCCCACTGTGTGTACCACCCACCCAAGAGGGCTATGGGCAGATATAACACTTCATTGACTGTGTATGTCCTTAGTAACCTGTCTTCCTCATGTGGGGGACATTTCTTGAGTGTCCATAGGCATAGAGGCTATGTCCATGGTTTGGTTTGTGTAGATGGATGCATTCCCTATGTCCAGCACAGGTAATGTACTCTCTGACTATGCCAGCTCATCCCTGTCATCATCATCAGAGGTTACAGGTAATCGAACATCAGGTGGGGGCAGTTCCACTGTGGTGGTGTTGCCATATAATAACCTTTGAACACATTTAAGCACAATACCCTGTATAAGTAGGTGCCAGCCTCAGAAGTATACATGAAAGTTAGCTATAGTAGTAGTAGTGGTGGCAACTGGCAGTCAAGCATTTAAATAGCTTATCTTCTCGTCATGCAGGTGGAATCCCTGACATTCCTCTATAACCCAAATCAGACACCTTTAATAACATGGCTAGCAACAAATTGGTCAAGAAGATGTTCAGCTACTGTAACAGAGAATGATATGGCCATTGAAACTATGCACCAGTATCTAGCATCTCATAGCTTGTAAATCCATATTGATTCTGTAGTCCAATAGTGCATTTAAAATGCCTGTGGAGACTGTTAAGACCAGACTGTCAGTACTAATAAAGTGGACTATCCACTGCTTCAAGAGTGTTCACAAAGTGCCTGTCTACTGTGATATGTGCTTGTGGGTATACAGAATGATGCTGACTAAGGCATACCTTCTGAGCTGAACTGAACTCTTCAATTTATGTTGGGAGTTGATAGGATAGAGACACAAGCGTGCTTGTCTTTGTATGTAAGGCACATGGAACAACAAGGAATTAGCTATGTAATTTTGTACATTATCCAAGAGTTGGAATTTTTGAAAAAAAAGTAATATAGATTAGATTACTTCACTATGGAGACACATTTCAAAATATTGTTTTAGGATGTAACCTTACATCTAACAGAAATTAAAATGCTTGTTAATAACACCAGAAAGTCAGTACAGACAACATGATGGCATTTGCCAACAATCTATATAAACAAAAACACCATGCATACTAATGATGCTTTTACTATGACTCCCTATATTACTTCTTTCACATTTCACAGTATACAGTACACAGTATTTGTTCAAATAATTTGTTTAACTGTTGTAGGCTTCACATTAAAGTGTGATAACCTTTTCTGATTGTTTGTAGTCATTTAAAGCTGTTTTAAGTGTATTTTTTTACTGTTTTTGCCTTATCTTTTCAAAAAAACAAACAAAAAAAAATCCTTGTTTCCCACCTTTCTAAGCTAGTATAGTCCAGATTTCAGGCTAGTGCTGAATTCAGGGCTGTGATACTAGTTTCTGAGTTGCCCATACCTTACTTGGATAGAAGGAAGTTTCTCTGTTCACCTGTGAGAGAGGGGAGCTTTGAGCAACCTATCTGTCCCTGGAGGAGTGGTTCCAGCCCAGAAGTTAGTAGTTTATTGGCCATTTTGGGCTAATTTCTATCTCTTTCATTTCCCTACTATAAAAATTGCATTTGCACGGTTTTGCTCACGGAGCAGTGCTGGTTAGCTAAGGTTAAATTATTTCCAGTTCTACCAAGTCTCCTCTTCAGTTTTTCCCTTGAAACTAGTCTTACTCTCAACTTAAGCACTCAAAAAGCATCTTACAGCTCAGCACTTGCTCAGACCTAATAGCAAGCACTAATATATCCTGACACTGATTGCCCAGCAGGGCAAGGCTCTTTATTCACCCCTCACCAACCAAGCGACTAAGCAGCTCACCCTACCATTCAGGCATGACCAAAGGGCAACTTCAGGTGCACTCTCCAGTCCAGCTGGTGAATCTGGGTATCCTGAGGCAATGTTACAACTGCCTCATGTACACAGACAACCCTCTCCTCCTACCACAAAAAACTAACATATGTGAGAGATGCAATTATACAGCCAAACTGGAAGCTAAGCTGCCTCCACCCAAGACTAGAACAGACAGTCAAGAGGAGAAGGTTAACACTTGCACCACACCTCCAGCTGCACACAGACCTACTAAAACAGCACTGGCAAAAAATACACATAAATACATAAAATCATACTCGGAGGCTCTAAATAAAAACCTGCAAAAGCATCAGAGACCTCCAAAGCAGACACCCAAACAACCTGCACTTCCCATCACAAACCAGACAACACATAAAACACAAAATCAGTGTGCCACACAATCACAGCCCTTAAGATGAAATAACATACCTAACACACTAGTAATAGGTGACTCTATAGTCAGGAACACTGACGTCCCACTCACTAGGCTGGACAAGCAGAAGGTTACTGTTAGCTGCCTGTCGGGAGCCAGAATCTGCCACATAACACACGCACTCAGGTCACTCCAGAACAAGTACAAATATGACTCTGTCATTGTTCATGTTGGTGTGAATGACCTGAGACGTATCTCCCTGGACTGCATGAAAAGAGACATGGAAGAGCTCTTTGATCATACAGCCCAGGCTGGTATGACCCTGACTCTGAGTAGCATCCTGCCCTCACCAAGAATGATATCTCAGTATAAAGAAAAAAAAATGATAAATTTCAACAACTGGCTAATCTTCTGGTGTCATTCAAAGGGGATCCAGTATCTGTCAGCCTGGTATGACATACTTGACAAGCCACGTTGCTTCACAAGAGACGGCTTGCACCTGTCACCCCTAGGCTTTTGAATACTGGCCAAGGCTCTTGCTGCCCCCATAGTGCCTTTTTTAGGCAAGGCTCAAAAGTCAAACCCACCTCCGTAAACAGCATAATTAACAAAAAACTGAGGGTTATGCTACTCAACACCAGGAGTTTAAATCTCAAAATGCACGCGCTCGAAGCACTCCTCAGTATGGAGAACGTTGACATCTGTGCAGTAACTGAAACCTGGTTCAAGACTCCAGAGAACACCCCGACACTACCAGGCTCAAACTCATACCACACGTTTTGGCCACAGAACATGGACTGAAACACAAAAGGAGGGGGTGTATCCATATTCATCAAGGATACCTACACCTCCAGGTTAGTGGCGCAGCATGATACCTCTGAGATTATCCATGTACAACTAACATCGGGCAAATCTGCAATGCAAATTGTGGCCTGCTACAGATCACCCTCCATGACCCAGGACCACCACTCCACCTTTCTGGAGACACTAAAAAAAATGAAGGTCCTACCAAACACACTGATATTGGGCAATTTCAATTACCCTACCATCCACTGGGAAAACTACTCAAGTACAAATTTCCAGGCCCAGCACTTCCTGGAATTCATCAACTCAAATGCCCTGGATCAGCTGGTAAACTCCCCTACCAGAGGTGAAAACATATTGGACTTGGTCATCACCAACATGGGCGACAGGTGTTCCACACCAGAGGTCAACCCGTCACTGGTTAGATCAGACCATAAACTAATAACTCTGAATGTCCACACCTCACCACCACCCCCAACTAAGGAAACCACAGTAAAAAACTTTTCTAAAACAAACTTCACCTTACTTAAGACAGAGGTGATAAGTTTCACAGTCCCCACGCTAAAGGATAACGCTTCCCAAGATGCAGAAACCTTTACAAATGCACTCTATGAGCACCTACAAGGATGCATGGATTGTGCCATCCCTAGCAAAACCAAGACTCACTCCTCTAAGAGAAGGAAACCAGTTTAGTGGACCCCTGCAATAAACAGGCTATACAATAGAAGGAGGAAACTAGTTCAGAAAAAAAAGCAAATCCCAAGAAGAAAAGACATCCCTGATCAGTATGAGTAAGAAACTAAGGTCCCTCATGAAATCATCCAAGGCTAACTTCGAAAGACAAATAGCCAAGGATTCAAAAGATAACCACAAAGCCTTCTTTAGCTATGTTAAGAATCTAAGTGGCAACTCACAGATATGCACTGAACTAGTGTAAAATAGCACAAAATAAACTGAACCTACTGATATTGCCAGCATCCTGGCAGATAGATTCAGTGCAAACTTCGCCCCCCTTTCACCTCCAAAAGGGCCCACAACAATACCGGAAAAGTGTAGTGTCCCAAAAATCACAGATGCACAGGTGAAAACAGTCCTTTTAAAAGCTAAAAACACAGCGTCAGTGGGACCAGATGGTGTCCCAGGCTGCATCTTGCACAAACTACAGAACAAACTAACCTCCCACCTAAACATGCTGTTCAACCTCAGCCTCTCCACAGGCTACATGCCCATAGAATGGCACACAGCAACGGTTATTCCTCTCCAAAAAGGAGGGGCCACAACTGACCCTGGTAACTAATGCCCCATAAGCCTGAAAAGCCTGGTCTGCAAGGCTATGCAGCGCATCATCATGGAACTCATTAACAAAGACATTGGGAGCCTCCAAACACTTGACCCAACCCAGTTCAGCTTTGTTAAGGGCAGATCATGCCTACTAAACCTGGCTGACTTCTTCGAGACAGTCACCAAGGCCATAGACAAGGGAAAGGTGGTTCACACAGCCCACCTTGACCTCACCAAGGCTTTCAACACCATTCCCCACTCGGGTATTGCAGAAAAACTCACCAGCCTGAACATAAACCCCTACGTCACGAGATGGGTTGCCAACTGGCTTACAGACAGAACTCACACGGTAAGAATAGCGGGCTCCAGGTCTGACTCTAAACCAGTCACAAGTGGTGTCCCACAAGGCTCAGTCCTGGGACCCCTACTGTTTGGCATATACTTCTCAGAAGTACAGGCAAACACAGGAGGACTATGGCTAACCAAGTTCGCCGATGACTGCAAACTGGGAGCCATAATTGAATCTTTGGCTGACATGGATATCCTCCAAAAGGACCTTACTGAGATTGACACCTGGTGTCAAAGTCATGGACTCAAGCTAAATGCCAAAAAAATGCATAGTCATCCCATATGGGAAAAACAAAACACCCATGAATTACCACATAGGTGGCAGCCCCCTTAATACAGAAGAGGTAATAAGAGATCTGGGGACCCAGGTAGATAGTAATCTGTCCTTTGACAATCATATTGCCAAAGTAGTTAGGAAATCCTTCTATGTGGCACATCTAATTACTAAAGGGTTTGCATCTAGAATAAAGAGGTTATAGTGCCCCTCTACTCGTTGCTCATTAGACCCATCATAGAGTACAATGCCCCATTTGGAATGTAACTCACAAGACACTTCCAACAGCTAGAAAGACCACAAAAGTACCTCACCAAGAGGATTACTGGCCTCAAACATATGCCCTATGCAGCCTGACTTAAAAAACTCTGGCTGTACTCAGTGGCATATCGCTTACTCAGAGGTGATCTCTGCCTGACTTGCAAAGCCATGTTCAACTCAGAATTGATGGACATGCTCCACCTAAAGAAATCCAAGTCACTGCAAGCCACACGCTCTAGTGAGCTAAACCTCACCACAACTATAACTAGAACATGCTGGAGGGATAGATTCCTGTCACAGAGACTCCCCATGCTTTGGAACAAAATTCCAAATTACATCAGGCAGAGCCCCTCAATAACACTCTTCAAGAGAAACCTTGACGAGTAGATGGGTAACAGAAAATACACCCATGGGATCACTTCATTGGCTCTGCTTGACAGAGGATCAGTTAATTAATCAATGAGGCAGCGAAAGCCAACACACTCTGGCTAGGCTTATAAATGCTCTCGGGCAGATAGCCTAGTACCTACCTATGAACCTATGAACCTATACCAACAAATAACATATCAATCTAGAATACAGCTGCTTAAAGGCCTGGTCAGTAAATGAGTTCGTAGTGAAAAATTGATCTTATAATGTCAAGGCTCAAATAACCACACATCAAAACATTTAAAAAAATGTCAGAAACGTGCATAAAAGCAACTTAAAACTTTCCAACAAACATATAAAATATTCGTTCGCAGGGTATACTATATCCCCTGTATCCTCCCAGCATGTGATCTTTGTCTCCTCAACTTTAGTCTCTGAATATGCTAAGTCCAATATTACACAAATTCAGTTTAAAAAACATGTTACTTTACAAACATTCACCTTTGTTATCTACTGCAAGGCCTTCTCGATCTCAGAAAAATAAGTTGTATCATAAGAAAGCATGTGTGACATAAAAAGAAAAGTTATTTTACAAGTATTCACTTTTACTTTGTAATAAAAAGTTTCCCAGTCTTGTAGACATCAGTAATGTATCAGCAGGCATGTCTGACATAAGACCACCTAACAATATAAATGCTTGACAATGGAAAATATGACAAAATATGCACACTATTTCAGGTTTCTGAAGAATAACACACACACCAGATGGTACTCTACACTTGCAAACATCACACTACTCTTCCTTAGCTAAAAATATGTCTGCAAATCCATAGAACTGTCTTGGAATTTTCCCCTCTTTGGAATAAATGCAGTTTACCCACAAGAAAAGAGGCTTAGGACATTGCTGATTAGGTGATTGGATGGTACATGGACAAATATGACAATTAATTCACAGTACTAATTTTGAATAATGGTCCACAAAAATAGTACCATTAAGGAGTGTTAATCTTAGGTGACCTATGCAGTAGCCTTGGGTGCTATCATTTTGGCAGGCAAAGGGGTGGCTTTTCATGCTGTAATTATTTACATTTTTAATGATTTAAATGTTGTTATTGATGGCGTGATACACAATGTGCAACAGTTGTGCTGTATGTTGCATTGCAGTGGATTGTGGTACTTTCTGCACAGAATCTATAAGTTTATCGGGTCTACATTATATATTCGAACGCTTAAAAGTTCGAATCACTAAAGATCGTACTTTAGTGATTGAACTTTCAAATGTTCGAATATATTAAAAAAAAAAAAAAAAAAAAAAAAAAAAAACTAAAGGGTGTAAGCAGGGGGGCAAGCCACCCTGCATCCCACACCCCCCGCTACTTAACTATACCAACTCCAAGATTGCGCTACAGTGTAGGAAATGGGAAATGTTCCATTTCCGCACTGTAGCACACTGAAGTGCGATCTTGGAGTTGGTATATTTAAGTAGCGGGGGGTGTGGGGGGTGCAGGGGGGCTTGCCCCTGCTTAAACCTTTTACTTTTTTTTTTTAAATATTCTTTTTTAATATATTCGAACATTTAAAAGTTTGATCACTAAAGTTCGATCTTTAGTGATTCGAACTTTTAAGAGTTCAAATATATAATATAGACCCAGTTTATCCACATGGGCTTTGTCCAGCACTCTGATTTCCTGCAGCATCCTAAATGCATTTCAGTAGTGAACTTGGAGTCCTCCAGATCTTGTGAGTGCTTGTATATCTGGGGCAGGTTGCAGCCATCTGAAAGTCCTAAATAGGATAAAGACAGTATTGAAAAACAAAAGTACTAGCCTGTTTCTTAGTGGGCTAATTGTTTTTTCAAAGTTTTCCAAAGGAAGATAGTTATTCATATTCTACTTTAAATCATAGATTTAGTTAGCATTCTGGTGTTACTATTTGTAAACTACTTTTTAGACTGCTGTTCATCCTTGTTAACATTTTTGATAGTTATGCAAAAGTTAATTGTCCAAATGTCCCAGTGAGAGGAAACGTATTACATTAAACTTCCAGCAATGGTTGTTATATTTCCCCCTTTTAAAATTGTTAACAGTATTAGATCATACCAAAGCCCAGAAGTCTGGCAGCTAGTGCAAAGCATTAAGGCTCTGAGCTGGTAGCAAGCTGTTTCCTATACCCATTGTAAAAGGTTTGATTCTTTACATGTCCATTTGTCTACAGTCTGACTCCGAGTAGCCACTTAATGTGAAAGTGCTCTTGGGTCACCTCTGGAAAGGGACACCTGTATCCAGGGGGGTTTACCTGGTTAACAAATGTATAAAATAAAAAAGTCATTTAATTATTTTACTGCTTAGTACTATAAAATATTTATTATTATGATCATTGCTGCATTGCTAAGCTATATGGGTTATATCCTGCTTAGAATATAACAAACAGTTTTCAAAGCTTCAGGGCACCTTCCATGTGCCCAAATCAGTAGTCAGTTTGAGCTGAGCTGAATAAACATCAGGTTTGGGCAGCAACCCTTCAGAGCTTCCCTGCAGCTGAGAACAGTGCTCCTCTATGGCCTTTCAAGCAGGTCCTCTGTGAGCTTTTCGAACTAATGCTGTTCTATTGCTGGGAAGCTAAGTTCCTCATGGGGAAAAACTTTCCACTTGCTTTTTTTTTCACAAAAATGATTTTTTTTCATGAAAAAGAAGCATTTTAAGGTATGTTTTTCTACCACAAAAATATATTTTTTCATGAAAAAGAAATTTTAAGGTAGCAAAAAGTGTTTTATTCACTATCTCATGGCTTTTTTTTACTTTTAAATGGGAGCACATTTTTTTTACTTTTGTGGTAAAAAAAGAGTTATTAAAAGTTCTTTAAATGACTTTTTCTGTGTTGTGAACAATCTGCTGTTATTTTACTTTTTATGGATGGGGGATGTGTTTAAAGTCAGTTTTACTGTGTTTTTTTTTTCTGGGAAAAGTTACTCTGGGGGATTCAATAAACTCTGTGTAGGCTTTGTGCAGAGCCTACATAAAGCTTACGTGTTAGCTCAATGGTGCTCAATCCATATTAATGAGGCATGGCATGCCTCAGCTAGGTTTTGCAGCTCACAACAGTGTTGCTGGCTGCAAAACCTTGTAAGCAAATGTTGATATCAATTCCATGTAAAAGAGATCACCTACGGTGTGCAGATTTACATGGAATGCCACAATCATCACCGGGCTTTACAAACAGCTGTCATTCTGTTAGTGCAACACATCTGCACAGAGGCCATCTTAATGAGAGGACAAATAACCAGTAATAGGGACATATTTGACGTAGATGTCAAATAGAAATGTATTAGAACATAACACTCTCATCCTCTTAGAGTGAAAAATGTAGACAGAGCCATAAAAATGGGGGGACAAAGGGACAGAAATAGGGACAGATGTTTAATACTGCACTTCCAAACTTAGGACGTTTATAGAATATATAGGTTGTACATTAGAATGAACTTTCTGAGGAACATGAAGTTTGAAACTCAAATGTCAGTCATCAGTTTTCTGACTGCACTCTGCAATGACATGCCAATGATTTGCCAGGAAAAAAAATGTAATGAGGAAAAGATCACAAATATGAGACAAAAACTGCACATTCTGCACAGATCAGGAAAGTTGAGAGACATGCATTCAAATGTATGTATTATTGAGTCACCTCAGTCCAGAGATCATACCAATGATATAGCAGAAAGCTACATATTTGATAAGGAAAACATCTGGACATCCTGTGAATATCTGGACAGTTGAGAAGTATGAATGTGAAGCATATGGTCCAAACACAGTACAGGACAATGTACCTACAGTGCAGAGTATTGTAATATCCCATTCCTGGCATACTGTACTAAAACTATGTTAATAGGATCATAGGATCATAGGCAGTTACTAGGCTATTGACCCTGAGGTCCTTATAAACCAAGCCAAGGAGTTTAATCCCATGTTTAGACAAGTCAGCACCTGATACCCCTGTCCAGCAAGGACACAGGTGGAATCCCAGGGGTGTATTTTTCTGTTTCCCATCCAGTTATCCAGGTTCCTGTTTAATAGGGTTCATAGGTTCATACTAGGCTATCTGCCCTAGGGCATTTATAAGCCTAGCCAGAATGTGTTTGGCTTTCGCCACCCATTTTAAATTTATTTTTCTATGCCCTTTTTCGAGGTTAGTATACTGTGCCTCTGTCTAACAGTGACACAGAAGTGATACCTGGGGTAAACCTACGATCTCCCATCCACTCATCAAGATTCCTCTTGAAGAGAGTCAATGAGGGACTCTGCCTAACCTGGACTGGGATTTTATTCCAGAGTGAAGGGAGCCTCTGGGTTATGAATCTGTCCCTCCAGCATGTCCTATTTATTTCAGTGCTGAGGTTCAAGTCTCTCGAGCGCGTAGCTCGATGGGATTTGGATTTTCTGAGGTGCAGTATGTCCATTAATTCCTGGTTGGACATGGCTTTATACGTCAGGCACAGATCGCCTCTGAACAGGCGGTATGCCACTGAGTAGAGCTGGAGTTTCTTTAACCAGGCAGCATATGGCATCTGTTTGAGCCCTTTGATCCTCTTGGTGAGGTACTTTTGGGGTCTTTCCAGTTGCTGCAGGTGTCTGTTAAGGTACATCCCAAAAGGGGCATTGTACTTAATTATGGGCCTGATGAGGGATGAGTAAAGTGGCACAATGACCTCCCCTGATCTAGATATGAATCCGTTCATGATTAGGTGGGCTATATAAAATGTTTTTCTAACCACTTTGGCTACGTGGTTGTCAAATGAGAGATTGCTATCAACTTGGGTCCCCAGGTCCCTAATTACTTCTTCTGTTAATGAGGTACTCTGCTTGACGTGGAGAGGGAGTCTATTCCACAGATAAGGGAGACAGTTCTGTCCCACCAACAAGTCCTATTGATGTCACAGACTATGTTGAGGCTGTGCGTGTGGATTACTAGAGTGGAGCCTGACTTGCGGATATGTAGCAGTCCCATCAAGGCTGGGTCTGAGATTGCTTTCTATGCCAGTCACCCCTGAGGAGTCTGTATGAAACTGATTAGAGGGATGGGGCTTTTAGCCTTAATGTGTAGGATAGATGTTTGATGCCCTGGATTCTTCTGGTGAGGAACCTCTGTGGTCTCTCCAGCTGCTGCATGTGTTTTGCAAGGTACATACCGAAAGGGGCGTTGCACTCAATAATGGGCCTTATAAGGGAATGAAACAGTGATATCATGACCTTCTTGTCCCTGGATGAGATAGCCTCACTTATAAGGTGGGCCATGTAGAAAGCTTTCCCTACAATGGAAGCAACACGGTGGTCAAAAGTCAGGCTGCTATCAACCTGGATGCCAAAATCTCTCACAACTGATTGCATGTTTAGGATGTTGTTATTAATGTGATAATTTGTAGGGGTGTCACTCTCTCTCCAAAGGGGATGATGATGTATTTTTTGCTATTCAGCTTGAGGCCATGTTTCTGACACCAGTCATTTGTTTGGGTGAGACTCGCTTGGAGAATGTCCACATCACTAGGGAAATTGATAATAGCGGCCAGTTTGCAGTCATCAGTAAACTTGGTCAGCCACAGCCCAATGGTTTTGACATGCACCTCAGAAAAGTATATCCAAAATAACAGATTCCCATTGACTAATCCCTGGGGTACGCCTCTCGTTATGGGTCTACTACTTGAGGTGGCTTCCCCTATTTTGACTACTTGGGTTCTATCAGTGAGACAGTTTGCTACCCATCTGGTAACATATGGATTTATGCCTAGTTGAGAGAGTTTATCTATTATGCCTGAGTGGGGAATAGTGCCGAAGGCTTTAGTCAGGTCACAGTAAATGGTTATGATCTGTAACAGGACATGGGACTGCCATGTAAAATGATCACTCAGGGGAAGTGTGTGTATTGAATAAGAACACACAAATGAATTGTAGGAATAAAAACAGGGAAAGACAACAGGTGAAACTCCCGCTTGTATAGCAAAGGAGGTCATGCCAGTGGAAGATGGTTGTAGCAGCAACACCAAGCACATATCTATATGGCACAGTATGGACTGTACAGTGAAAACGTGTTGTCTATGACTGCCACACAAGGTGACAGAACAATGGGAGGATGTGTGCATAAGATAAGCATCCTTACATAATGCAGAGGATATCTATCAGCAATCTGTTATACAACTGGGGTAGGGTGCATATTGGGAAGCTGTGCAAACTGCTATACCTGAATATGAGTGTGCTCTCAGCAGAGGTCTCCAGCAAGGTGGCCACAGGTAAAAGATCATGGCAAACATTATAAAAACCTACCACAATCACAGATAATATCAGAATAATACCACCACTAATCCCATACTTGTGACATAACATATGTGATGTGGAGTGATAACAGATGAGCCTGAACAGACACACACACACACACACACACACACACACACACACACACACACACACACACACACACACACACACACACACCTGACAACTATTATGATACATCCACACTCTATGAGGGTAACCATGCACACTGTCCAGGTACTGTAATATCTGCAAGAGGTGGTAGGAGGGACACTGCTATACCTGTATGTGACAGTATGGGCAATACAGGCTAGCTGGCTTGTGTGCATGGCATATATCTATGGCACAATCCACACTGTCACGAATATATACATGCCATTAATGTTGTGAAACACCTAAGTATGCCATGTGTGGATAAGCTGGACAGGTAGCATACATTCATTTGGTGTAACAATTCTTTCAGGCCAAGAACACTGCATCAATGGGCCCAGACAATATCCCAGGATGGCTTCTAAATGGCATAAAACATGAACTCTCAGGCCCTCTGAAATTGCTATTTAACTGAAATCTCCAAATATGCTTCATGTCTCATGAATGGAGAACAGCAACAATCATCCCGCTACACAAAGGTGGGACATCTACAGACCCTGGAAACTACAGAACCATAAATAAAGAGCTGATCAGTATATTTTTGGCACTTTTTAGCTGTTCAGAGTTTGCACTGTCTTAATTGTTGCTTGACTGAACTATTTATATATTTGCTGGCATTGTTTTCTGATACTCTAAGTGCATCCATTTTTATTTTTTCATAATTTACTGCTTTCTGCACTTGCTTTGAATAATTTTTTAATTTAATTGCATTCATTTAAACTGTATTTGCTTTAATATTGCTACACACTCGTGTGCTAGCTTGCACTGCATTTGAATTATTTTTACTGCTGTTTAAGCTGCTTGTCTGTAAAAAAACAAAACAAAAAAGGTCTAAGCTTGTTTCCCACCTTTCCTGTAACTAGTCTAGTCCAGATACAGATTTGCTGTATCCAGAACTGTTTGTAAGCTTCTGAGCCCCCCCCCCCCGAGCCTTTCTGTGTTGGAGGGAGTCCTTCTAGCTTATCATTGGGAGCGGTAGCACTGGGTAGCCTATCTACCACAAGAGGAGTGGTTTCTGGCCCATAAATTGTTGTTTATTGGCCATTTGGTCAGTTTTTCCATTCCTTTCAACTTTCTGGTTTAAAAGCTTACATTTGTGCTTCTTTCCCAACTTTCCTGTAACTAGTCTAGTCCAGATCAGATTTGCTGTATCCAGGACTATTTGTAAGCTTCTGAGCCCCCAAACCTTTCTGTGTTGGAGGGAAGAATTCTAGCTTATCAGTGGGAGTGGTAAGCACTAGGTAGCCTATCTACCACAAGAGGAGTAGTTTTTGGCCCAGAAATTGTAGTTTATTGGCCATTTGGGCAGTTTTTCCATTCCTTTCAACTTTCTGGCTTAAACGCCCAAGTGTGTGCTTGTTTCCCACCTTTCCTGTATGTAGTCTAGTCCAGATCAGATTTGCTGTATCCAGGACTGTTTGTAAGCTTTTGAGCCCCCCAAGCCTTTCAGTGCTGGAGGGAAGCCTTCTACCTTATCAGTGGGAGTGGTAAGCACTAGGTAGCCTATCTACCACAAGAGGAGTGGCTTCTGGCTCAGAAATTGTAGTTTATTGGCTGTTAGGGTAGTTTTGCCATCCCTTTCAACTTTCTGGTTTAAAATCCCGCATTTGCATGAGTTTGTGCTTATTTAAGCTCTGCGGATCCAGTTTTGGCATCTTGCAGACTGCAAGAGCATCACGAAGGAGAAAGAGATACTCTAAGTGTCTCCATTTTGATTTTTTTCCTAATTTACTGCTTTCTTCACTTGTTTTTAGTCATTTTTTAATTTAATTACATTTATTTAAACTGTATTTGCTTTAATATTGCTAAACATTCAAGTGTGCTAGCTTGCATTGCATTTGAATTGTTTTTACTGCTGTTTTAACTGCTTTTCTGTAAAAAAATAAAAAAAAGTTCTAAGCTTGTTTCCTACCTTTCCTGTAACTAGTCTAGTTATATGCTTCTGAGCCCCCCCCCCAAGCATTTATGTGCTGGTGGGATTGATAAGCACTAGGTAGCCTATCTACCACAAGAGGAGTGGTTTCTGGCCCAGAAATTGTAGTTTATTGGCTTTTTGGGCAGTTTTTCCATCCCTTTCAACTTTCTAGTTTAAAAGGCCACATTTGTGTAGGTTTAGGATCATAAGATCATAGGATTATAGGAGATTACTAGGCTAATGGCTCTGGATCCCTTACAAGCCTTGCCAAGAATTTATCCCCAGAAAAGAAACCACAATCAGCACCTGTCACCCCTGTCAGTAAGGGACACAGGTGAAACCCATGAGACAAATTTGTGGTTGCCCATCCACTCATCAAGGTTGAACTTGAAGAGGGTCAGTGACGTACTTTGCTTGACATGTATGGGGAATCTATTCCAGAGATGGGGCAGCCCCTTGGAGACAAACCTGTATCTCCAGCAGGTTTTGTTAATGTCACATATTAGATTTAAGCCTTTTGATCGGGTACTATGCAAGGAGTTAGACTTATGGATATGGAGCATGTCTAGTAGAGCAGGGTCTGAGATTGTCTTGTAGGCAAGACACAGGTCACCTCTGAGCAATCTATATGATACAGGATAGAGTGATAGTGATTTGATCCTGTCCACATAGGACAGGTGTTGGAGGCCATGGATTCTCTTTGTGAGGTATTTTTTGGCCTTTCCAGATGGTGAAGGTGTTTGGAGAGGTACATACCAAATGGGGCATTGTATTCAATTATTGGCCTAATGAGGAAGGAGTACAGAGAGGTAATAACCTCCTTTTTTCTGGATGCAATCCCTTTACTCATGAGATGAACCAAGTAAAAGGCTTTTCTGATCACTGCCGCTACATGATAGTCAAATGTGAGATTGTTGTCAACTTGTGTACCCAGGTCTCTCACCACAGACTGTGTGCTTAGAGGGGTTCTGCTAATGTGGTAATCAATAGGGGTTGTATTTTTGCTGAATGGTATGATAATATATATATTTTTTTGCATTTAACTTAAGGCCATGACTTTGGCACCAGTCATTTGTTGCTGTGAGACCCTCTTGAAGTATGTCAACATCATTTTGGGAGTCAGTGACAGCACCCAACTTACAGTCATCTGCAAACTTGGTCAGCCACAGGCCTTTTGTCTTTGCCTGGACCTCTGAAAAGTAGATGACAAACAATAGGGGTCCCAGAACAGATCCCGGGGGGGACACCACTAGTGACAGGTCAGCTATCAGAGGTAGTGGCACCTATTTTGACCTTGTGAGTCCTATCAGTGAGCCAGTTGGCCACCCACCTGATGTGATAGGGATTTTCACCAAGTTATGTTTGCTTTTCAATGATGCCCGAGTGGGGGATTGTGTCAAAGACTTTGGCCAAGTCAAGGTAAGCTGTGTGTACTGACTTTCCTTCATTCAGTGCCTTGATGACAGTCTCAAAAAGTCAACCAGGTTCAACAGGCAAGATCTGCCCTTGACGAATCTGAACTGGGTGGAGTCAAGTGCTTGGAGATTGCCTATGTCCTTGTTTATGAGGACCATAATAATATGCTCCATGGCCTTACAGATCAAACTTGTAAAGCTAATGGAGCAATAGTTACCAGGGTCAGTAGTGGCACCATCTTTGTGCAAATGGATGACAATGGCAGTTCTCCACTCTGCTGGAATGAAGCCTGCATTCAGGCTATGGTTGAATAGGGTGCACAATAGCGAGACTAGTTCTTGATGGAGATGTTGCAGAATACAGCCTAGGATACAATCACGTACCATGGAAGCTGTCTTCTTTACCTTGGATAGGGCCTTTAACACGTGATCTACAGAGATGTAAGGTATGGGGCAAGTATCGGGGTGTTGAATGGGCCTTTGGGGGGGCAGAGGGTGAAGTTTGCACTGAACCTATCTGCTAGCAGGTTGGCTAAGTCAACAGGATCAGTGTAAGTGGCACCATTAAGAACTAATTTGGAACAGACCTGGGCTTTGCCATGGAGGTTTCTGGCGTAACTGAAAATGGCTTTGTGGTTAGCCTTTGTTTCGGAGGCTAGTTTCAATTCATAATTGGCTTTGGAAGTTTTCACTAGTGACCTAATTTGCTTGTTGAGGCTAAGGAGGGAGTTTTTCCAATTGGGAATTTGTGCCTTTTTACCCATGGACAACAGTTTATTCCTATTGTTGTAAAGCCTGTTGATAGAGGATGTCCACCACATAGGTCTGTGTTTCCTTGAGGAGCAGGTTTTAGTTCTGTTGGGTACGGCTAAATCCATGCAGTTGTACAGGTGCTTGTATTCTGCACTGGCATACTGTTCAGCATATTTGTCTGCATCCTCTGAGGGGGCGGTGGTGTGAAGCTACTGATAACCTCTCTTCGAAGGTTGTAGTCAGTTTTTGAGAAGTTATTTTAGCCTGGTTATGGCTGGGGAGGGGTTGGATGGGATAGACACTTCGAATGAGACAGACTGATGATCTGATCTCAGCAGTGAAGAACTTACTATGGGGGTGGTGCAGCAGTCACCCATGTTGGTGAGAACCAAGTCTAGCATGCTATCTCCTCTTTTGAGGGATGAGGCAAGCTGGTCTAGTGCATTAGTATAGATGAAATCAAGGAATCATTGGGTGAGTGCATTAGAGCAGGAATAGTTCACCCAGTTTATGATGGGGGAGTTGAAGTAACCAAGGATTAGGGTGTTAGTGGGTACCTTGATGGACTCAAGTAGATCCAGGTAGGAGGAGTGGGTGTCCTGAGTAATGGAGGGGGTCTATATCTGGCTATAACTTGGATGGGTGTCTTTCCAATTGTCAGTTGCACCTGGAGAAGTTCTATGCATCATGCTGGCAAACCAGTCTGGAGGTGTGCTTGTCTTTAATGAAAATAGAAACTCCACCACTCTTAGTCTTCCTGACCTCATTTTGGGGTTGGAATGTGTGGAATGAGGTATAGCCTGGTAAGGCAGGGGTGCTCTCAGCAGCCTTGAACCAATTTTCCATGGCTGCACAGATATCACCATCTTGCAGTGCTAGGACAGCCTCCAGTGAGTGCATTTTCAGGTTAAGGCACCTAGCATTAAGCAGCATGACCTTTAATTTGCTTTTTGACAGATCTTTTATGTTGGAAGATTTGTCTGTGGGACATTGCCTAAAAAGGCACAATGGGTGAGCAAGAGCCTTGGCCAGAATCCTGAATCCCAGGGATGACAAGTGGAGGCCATCTCTGGCAAAGCATCGAAGTCTGTCAACCATGTCATCCCAGGCAGATGGATACTGGATCCCCTTGGAATGACATCAAAAACTAAGCCAATGGTTGAAGTCAATTATTTTTTGTTAGTATTGTAGTATCATTCTTGGTGAAGGTAGGATGCTACTTAGGGCTAGGGTCATACCTGCCTGGGACACATACTCTGACAGCTCAATCATGTCTCTCTTCATATAGTCCAGGGAGATACGTCTCAAGTCATTCACACCAACATGAACAATGACAGAGTCATACTTGAACCTGTTGTGAAGAGACTTAAGTGCGTGCATGATGTGGCAGATTCTGGCACATGACAGCCACCTGACCGTGATCTTCTCCTTGTCGAGCCTGGTGAGGGAGTCCCACAGGGATTAGTCATGGGTCCTATCCTGTTTGGCATCTACTTCTCAGAAGTCCAGGCCAGCAAAAAGAGACTCTGGCTGACCAAGTTCACAGATGACTGCAAGTTGGGAGCCATTATTAACTCCCAAAGTAATACAAACATCCTACAGAAAGGCCTCACTTAGACCAGTGACTGGTGTCAAAACCATGGCCTTAAGCTTAACACCAAAAAATGCATCATCATCCCCTTTGGTAAAAACTCAGTTCCCACAAATTACCACATTGATGGAAGCCCACTGAATACTGAAGGTGTTATAAGAGATCTGGGGATGCAGGTTAACAGCAACCTCTCCTTCGACCACCACATTGCCACTGTAGTCAGAAAGTCCTTCTATGAGGCACATCTCATTACCAAAGGTTTTCATCCAGGAAGAAAGAGGTCATCATCTCTCTCTACTCTTCCCTCATTAGATCAATCATCAAGTATAATGCCCTATTTGGCATGTACCTCACTAGACACCTGCAACAGCTGGGGAGGCCACAGAAGTACCTCACGAAGAGGATCCTAGGCATTAAACACATGTCCTACATGGACAGACTCAAAAGGCTCCAGCTATTCTCTGTCTCATATCGCCTACTTAGTGGTGATCTCTGCTTGACATACAAAGTCATGTCTGACCCAGCTCTGTTAGAAATGCTACATCTAAGGAAATCCCAATCCCTCCGCACCACATGCTCCAGAGAACTCAACCTCATTACACAATCAACAGAACATGCTGGAGGGGCAGGTTCCTCACCCAGAGACTGCCCATGCTGTGGAATAGACTTCCCATGCATGTCAAGCAGAGCACCTTGCTGTCCCTCTTCAAGAGAAATCTTTATGGGCTAGGCTTGTAAAGGCTCCAGGGCCATTGGCTTAGTACACACCTATGAATGTACGAACCTATAAGTCTCACTAGTCTTATATGCAAAGCCATGGAAAGAATCACATGGAAATGATCAATAATGATATAGTAAACCTCGAAACAATGGACCCAACAGAATTTGGTTTCATCAAGGGTAGGTCATGGCAACTCAACTTGGGGGACTTCTTTGAGAAGGTCACCAAAGTGATGAATGAGGGAAAAATGGTTTACACTGCCTACATTGACATGGCCAGACCAAGGTATTAGGCACAATACCCCACTTGGGCATTGTTGACAAACTCAAGAGGTTAGGTACATACCTGTATGTCACCAGATGGATCGCCAGCTGGCTCACAGACAGGACCCAGGAAGATAGAATTGGAGAGTCCAGCTCTACAAATAGGCCACTCACAAGTGGAGTCCCTCAGGGATCAGTCCTTAGACAGCTCTTTTTTGGCATTTACTTCTCTGAAGTGAAGGCCAATGTCAATGGTCGCTGGCTGACTAAATTTGCAGATGATTGCAAATTAGGAGCTGTCATTGAATCCTGCACTGACACAAATGTTCTCCAGGAAGAACCATGGACTAAAACTAAATGCCAAGAAATGCATAATAGTATCCTTTGGGAAGCCATCCACCCCTGTTAACTATCATATTGACAACCTGCTCCTTAGAGATGACCCAGTAGTCAGGGACTTAGGACCACACATAAACAGTAATCTAGCATTTGACCATGACATGTCTATAATAGTGAGGACATCATTGTGTGTTGCACAACTTATGAACAAAGGTATGGCATTTAAGTCCAAGGAAGTCATTGTTCCACTGTATTTGACATTCATCAGACCTATCATTGAGTACAATGCTCCTTTTGGTATGTACCTAACCAGGCATATCCAACAATTGCAACTTCCACAGAGGTTCCTCACTAAAAGAATACAGGGTGTATGTAAAATTTCCTATGCAGACCGCCTCAAGTTCATATCCTTGTATTCTGTCTCCTACAGGCCTTTAAGGGGACATCTATGCCTGGCATACAGGCCATTGTCATACCCCATTCTAATGGACCTCCTGCATATCCACAAAATAACAGCACCAGAATTACCCATTCTAAAGACTTAAACCTTACCTGTGATATAAATAATACCTGCTGGAGAGACAGGCATGTATCCCAGAGACTACTCCATCTCTGGAAAAGGCTCCCCACCCATGTGAAGCAGAGTTCCTCCCTAACCCAATTCAAGCGCAACTTGGGCAGTTGGATGGGGAACAGGAAATTCATCCCTGGTTTGGCACCTATGTCTGTAATGGACACAGGCAACCTTTAAATGGTTCATTTCCAATGCCCCTGCTTGTAAATGTTTCATCTCCCAAGTCCCTGCGCACACTTATCAAGGATATTTGAACTTGTCAGAGATTTGGGATGCATGGCTAGGCTTAAAAAGGCCCTTGTGATTGTTAGCTTAGTAAACACCTATGAACCTGTGAACCTATTAGTGTTCCACACCATCAGACAGTCATGTATATTCCCCAGAAAGAATACCTAGGTATGGCCAATATTCTGTGTGACAGCGCAGTGTAACAAAGGTCAGTTACACATCACTGGAAGGTGTGTATGGAGGTACAGGAAGAAGGGTGCGTTGTACACAGTTATTGGTGTGATGAAGGCTGGGAACCATTAAGTTATTATGGCCTCTGTTGTGCATGTGCTTCACATACCCAGTAGCTGTGTAACATTCAAGGGAGTAGTCAGCACTGTGACCACATGCTGGTGGATGCACCACTTATGCTCTACCCCAGGACTCAGGTCACATATCTGTTGGTCTGATTATAGGGTGTGATGTCCACATTATACTTGGGTGGTATGTCTGTTTTCTGATTCAACAAATCCCATGTGCCTTGTCAATGCAGGTGTTATCATGGCTGTGGTAGTAGTGTCTGGTATGTGTTATACTATTATCACAGTTGAAGTCAATGATTGCCCAAAAGCTATCAGGCAACTGTTTGGACACAGCATGTATATGTATCTTTGATGTCCAGCACTTAACTAATGGGCAGGAAAGGGCCTAGCAGACACTGCTGATGTACCAACCTGATCACTAGACCTGAGATATATGTCACATCATACATTTGAACATAGTGAGATGGCATGTATGTCATACACTGGTCTACCCATTTAGTGATATAGCTACTCATGGCCACATATGACAGTGCTGACTGAATACCTCAGTGTGGATTTTTGTCAAATGTCTTGACCTGTTCAAGTTCCACATGATGATACTGTTGTCATCATGCATGCCTTCAATGACTTCTGTGATGACATATCAGATGTAAGACCTGATGTAGCAGTAATAACGCACACAGGTCTGTTGCACACACCTGGAATATTATTAGTGTACATGTAGAAGAGGTCCATGATGACATGTTGGCTTACCTCACAGTCGAGGAGAGTCAGGATGTCCCTATACATGCATGCATCAGGTGATGTTCCCCCAACTCAGGTGGATGCATGTTGATGGACACCCATGATAGGCCATGTGGAGGGTGTGTTGTACTATGTATTCAACTATATCAGGATGGTGTATTTGCAGGGTCATGCCATAGGTGATCAGTGATGTTGTCATAGCACATGGATTCCATTTGATAAGCCTGCATGAAGGTAAGACAGTGAATACTGCCTATTGTGATCTGGTCTAGGGTTTTCACACATGCAGGTATCATTGCGGAAAAAAAATTCTAAGCTTGTTTCCTGCTTTTCCTGTAACTAGTCTAGTCCAGATAAAGATTTGCTGTATCCAGGACTGTTTTTAAGCTTTTGAGCCCCACAAGCCTTTCTGTGTTAGAGGGAAGTCTTCTAGCTTATCAGTGGGACTGGTAAGCACTAGGTAGCCTATCTACCACAAGAGTGGTTTCTGTTCCAGAAATTGTAGTTTACTGATGGTTTGGGCAGTTTTCCATCTCTTTCAACTTCCTGTTCTAAAAGCCCTCATTTTTGCTTGTTTCCCACCTTTAAAGTAGCTAGTCTAGTCCAGATACAGTTTTGCTGGATTGAGGACTGTTTGTAAGCTTCTGAGCCTCCCAAGCCTTTTTGTGTTGAGGGAAGCTTTCTAGCTTATCAGTGGGAGTGGTAAGCACTAGGCAGTCTATCTACTACAAGAGGAGTGGTTTCTGGCCCAGAAATTGTAGTTTATTGGCCATTTGAGAAGTGTTTTCCATCTCTTTGAACTTTCTGGTTTAAAAGCCCTCATTTGCACTTGTTTCCCACCTTTCCTATAACTAGTCTAGTCCAGATACAGATTTGCTATATCCAGGACTGTTTGTAAGCTTCTGAGACCCTCAAGTCTTTCTGTGTCGCAGGGAAGCTTTCCAGCTTGTCAGTGGGAGTAGTAAGCACTAGGTAGCCTATCTACCAGAAGAGGAGTGGTTTCTGGCCCAGAAATTGTAGTGTATTGGTCGTTTGGGCAGTTTCTTCCATCTCCTTCAACTTTCTGGTTTACAAGCCTGCATTTGCAGTTTTTCCACCTTTCCTGTAACTAGTCTAGTCCAGATACAGATTTGCTGTATCCAGGACTGTATGTAAGCTTCTGAGCACCCCAAGCCTTTCTGTGTTGGACGGAAGTCTTCTAGCTTATCAGTGGGAGTGGTAAGCACTAGGTAGCCTGTCTACCACAAGAGGAGTGGTTTCTGGCCCAAACTTTATAGTTTATTGGCCGTTTGGGCAGTTTTTCCATCTCATTCAACTTTCTGGTTTAAAAGGCCATATTTGTGCTTGTTTCCCGCTTTTCCTGTAACTAGTCTAGTCCAGATAAAGATTTGCTGTATCCAGGACTGTTTGTAAGCTTCTGAGAGGTGCCAAAGTCTGCCCTTCAATTTTTCCCTTCGATCTGCTAGTTTTCTCCTCTCCTGCACTTTTACTAGCTTATTAGTCTAGCATTTTATCACACCAGACTTTTTGTAGCAATTATTGTAGCACACAAAAGTGCTACCAGCACTAAATGTTCTACAAGGAAACAGCTCCAGTACTTATTATTAATGCCCACCCCTCCAGGCATGTCTAAAGGTCAGTTCCTTGTGCTTTTATTATTAACCTGGTGAACTTGGGCATCCTGAGACAATGTAGCAACTGCCTCATGTACATCAACAACCCTCTCCTCTTACTTCCCAACACTCAGACTTGCAAGAGATACACTTATATATCCAAATTGGAAGCCACGCATTATCCAGCCAAGACAGAAATAGCTGGTCAGGAGGAGAAGGTCAACACTTGCACCACACCACATAGAACACATCGCTCTCCAAAACACACATCAGCACTGCTTTCAGATAAAAACACAAACCACACACCCACCTTCATGGAGGCTGTCAATAAAAATCTACCCAAACAGCAGAAACCCCCAAGGCAGAAATGCACTTGACCACCACAACACAACACTAATCATGAGACACATAACTCTCCTAAACAGTGTGCCACTCAATCAAAGCCCCTAAGACAAAACAGGATGCCCAGCACACTAGTCATAGGTGACTCGATAGTGAGGCACATTGATGTCCCACTGACTAGGTTGAATAAGGAGAAAGTAACAGTCAACTGCCTGTCAGGTGCCAGGATCCACCACATAATGCACACACTCAGGTCCCTCAACAGGTACAAATATGACTCTGTCATTGTACATGTAGGTGTGAATGATCTGAGACATACCTCTCTGGACTACAAGAAAGGAGACATGGAGGAGCTCTCGGATTATGTTGACAGGTGGGTATGACCCGAGCCCTGAGCAGCATCCTACCATCACCCAGAATGATACTACAGTACAAGCAGAAAATGATTGATTTCAACAATTGGCTCAGTTTTTGGTGTCATTCTAAGGGGATCCAGTATCTGTCTACCTGGGATGACATGATTGACAGACCTCAATGCTTCACCAAAGATGGCCTGCATCTGTCACCCCCGGGCTTCCGAATACTGGCCAAGGCTCTTGACACCCCTATAGTGCCTTTTTAGGTGCTGTTCCAAAGACAAAATTACCCCCATAACAGCTACAAACAAATGCAGTCTGAGGGTCATGCTACTCAATGCTAGAAGTCTGAATCTCAAAATGCACTCGCTCAAAGCACTTCATAAAATGGAGAACATCGACATTTGTTCTGTAACAGAGACCTGGCTCAAGGCAGCAGAAAGCACACCTGCACTTCCAGGCTCTAACTCATTCCACACCTTTCGGCCCAAGAACTTGGAATGAAGCTCCAAAGGCGATGGTGTTTCCATATTCATAAAGGATGCACACACCTCCAAACTGGTAGCCCAACATAATGCATAAGAGATACTTCAGGTGCAGCTAACATTAGGTAAGACAGCGATTCAGTTCGTAGCCTGTTATAGGTCACCAACCATGTCCCAAGACTCACACTCCACATTACTAAGCACCCTGGAGAATATTAGGGTCCAACCTAACACTCTCATACTGGGTGACTTCAACTACCCCTTCATTAACTGGGAAAATTACTCATGTACCAATACACTTGCACAACATTTCCTGGATTCATCTATTACAATGCCCTAGACCAGCTCGTTCTTACCCCCACTAGAGGTAGCAACATCCTTGACCTGGGCGTTACTAACATGGTCAACCATTGCTCTACCCCAATAGTCAGCTCCTCCCTGGTAGATCTGACCACAAAATAATCACCTTGGAAATCCACATCTCTCCCACCCACCCCCTCCCGCAAAGATAACCACCATGAAAAACTTTTCCAAAGCTAACGTTGGGCTCCTAAAAACAGAGGTGGCTAACTTCACAGCACCCATGCAAATGGAGAATAGTTTCATGACCGCCAAATCATACACCAATGCACTGTATGAACATGTACACAAAAGCATGGATCTCACCATACCCAATAGAACCAAGACCCTCTCCTCCAAAAAAAGGAAGCCAATCTAGTGGTCCCCTGCCATAAACAAACTCTACAACAGAAGGAGAAAACTGATGCGGAATAAGGTGAAGTCCCAAGACTGGAAAAACTCCCTTATCAGCCTCAACAAAAACTTGAGATCCCTCATCAAATCCTCTAAAGCTAGCTATGAAAACAGAATTACAGCAGATAGTAAAGACATCCACAAGGCCTTCTATAGCTATGTAAAGAATCTCCATGGCAATACCCAGATTTGCTCTGAGCTACTGCACAATGGTACCTCCTATACTGAGCCAACAAATATTGCCAATATACTGGCCGAAAGATTCAGTGCCAACTTTACTCCTCTCTCCCCCTAAAGGACCAATCACAATACCAGTAGATTCCCAGGCACCCAGTATTACTGCTGCACAGGTTAAGACAACACTGTCCAAAGCCAAGAATACAGCTTCACTGGGACATGACACTATCCCTGGTTGTGTTCTACATGAACTACAGAGAGAACTGGCACCTCACCTGTGTGCCCTGTTCAATCACAGCCTCACCTCAGGCTTTGTCCCTACTGAATGGTGCACTGCTATAGTCATCCCTCTCCAGAAAGGAGGTGGTGCACTGCTATAGTCAAAGGAAAGGAGGAGCAACTACAGACCCTGGGAACTATCATCCCCATTAGCCTGACAAGTCTGATATGCAAAGCTATGGAACGCATCATCATGGACCTAATAAACAAGGATATAGGGAATCTCAAAACTCTGGATCCCACACAATTTGGTTTTGTTAAGGGTAGATCATGCTGCTTAACTTGGTTGACTTCTTTGAGTCAGTCACCAGAGTTGTAAATGAAGTTGTAAATGAAGGCAAAGTGGTTCATACAGTCTACCTTGATCTGGCTAAGGCCTATGATACCATTCCCCACTCAGGAATCATAGAAAAACTCACTAAGCTAGGCATCAACCTTATATCACTAGGTTGGTTGCAAACTGGCTCACAGACAGAACCCACAGTGTGAAAGTAGCTGACTCCAAGTCAGACTGCCAACCAGTCATGAGTGGAGTCTCACAGGGATAGGTCTTGGGTCCCCTCCTGTTTGGTATCTACTTCTCAGAAGTGCAGGCCAACACGAAAGCACTCTGGCTGACAAAGTTTGCAGACAATTTCAAGTTGGGAGCCATTATTAACTCCCAAAGTGAAGTTGACATCCTAGAGAAAGGCCTCAGTGAGACCAATGACTGGTGTCAGAACCATGGCTTTAAGCTCAATGCTAAAAAATATGTCGCCATTCCCTTTGGGAAAACCCCAGTTTCTATGAATTACCATATAGATGGTAGTCCACTGAACACAGAAAGCATTATAAGAGATCTGGGAACACAGGTTAACAGCAACCTCTCTTTTGACCACCACATTGTCACTGTGGTCAGAAAGTCCTATGTGGCAAATCTCATTACTAAGAGTTTTGCATCCAGGAAGAAAGAGGTCATTGTCTCCCTTTACTCTTTCCTCATTAGGCCAATCATTGAGTACAATGCCCCATTTGGCATGTACCTCACTAGACACTTGCAACAACTGGCGATGCCACAAAAGTACCTCACAAAGAGGATCCTAGCCCTTAAACACTTGTCCTACATAAATAGACTCAAAAAACTCCAACTATTCTCTATCTCATATCACCTATTTAGAGGCAATCTCTGCTTGACTTACAAAGCCATGTCTGACCCAGCTCTGTTGGAAATGCTACATCTAAAGAAATTCCAATCCCTCCACACCACATGCTCCAGAGACCTCAACCTCATTATCATAATCAACAGAATGTGCTGGAAGGACAGGTTCATAACCCAGAGACTGCCCATGCTATGGAATAGACTTCCCATACATGTCAAACAGAGCACCTCACTGGCCCTCTTCAAGAGAAATCTTTCATGAGTGGATGGGAAATAGAAAATTCACCCCGGGGATCACTCCAGTGGCTCTACTTGACAGAGGCAATGGGAACTAAGGTCGGGTGGCATGATGCCAGGGTAATCCTATGGGCTAGGCTTGTAAAGGCTCCAGTACCATTAGCCTAGTACACACCTATGAACCTATGAAACCCCCAAGCTGGGGATTAAACCTTACATCAGTTGATGGCTAACCAATTGGCTCACTGACAGAACACATCATGTGAAAGTTGATTAATTAACCTGAACTGGCAAACTCCAGGGATCTGTGCTTGGCCCTTCAAAGTTTGAACTGTATTTCTTGACAGTTCAGGCTAAAGTATATTTCCTTTGGCTTACCAAGTTTGCTGATTATTGTATATTGTATCCAATCTTTGAGTCCACCAATGGTGATAACAGTACAGGAGGAGTTAACACACACAACTGAATAGTGACAAAGGCATACAATGTGCAGATAAATGCAAAAATGTGTGTTTAAAATATCCATCTGAAAAGTAAAGTTCCATGTTAACCACGGCATTGACAACAGTCCTGTCCACACTGCCACAGAAAGCCTATGTTGTGCACATCATAAATCACACCATCATATTGAGATCTTAGGATTGTATGAAAGCACTGTAGTCAAACCTCATTGCTGCACTAATAGAGTATAATGTGCATTTTTACATGTACCTCACCAGACACATGTAGCAGCTGGAGAGAACACAGGGCTTTCTCAGCAAGATAACACAGGGCCTACACACTATGCCTCGATGGATGTGGATCGATTAAAAGCTATGTCACTCTAAACTTTATTGATGACTTCTGCCTGGCACCCAGGCCAGTCTCTGATTGAGCCCTGCTGGCAGTACTGCATACCTAAAAATGTGATATAGTGGATGACATCAGCAGTGTCTATTGAGAGGAAGATGACAGTGTCCCACATGCTGGTGTAAAATGCTCTCTGTAAAATCAGGCAATAGATCACACACACAAATACACCCAGTTGACTGTAGTGAAAACAGAACCTCTACATATGCAAGTACAAAGACTAAAGACACAGTACTTAACGCAAGCACCACAGTTAAAGTCTGACTTGCAGTGTGTCAGAAAATACTTTATAGCTGCTTACATCAGCAGTGTCTGCTGAGGAGAAGATAGTGTTGCATATAATGATGGATGATGCTCTCTGTAATGTCAAGCAACAGCTCACACACACACACACACACACACACACACACACACACACACACAGTTGACTACAATGAGAACAGATCCCCTACCTAAGTACACAGACTACAGAACACAATACCTAAAGCAAGCACTGCAGCTCAAGTCCAACTTGGAGTGTGTGAGACAACTCTTTATAGCTGATGACATCAGCAGTGTCTGTTGAGGACAAGACAAGTGTCCCAGATCCTGGTGTAAAATGCTCTCTGTAATTTCAAGCAACAGCTCACACACACACAGTTGACTGCAGTGAGAATAGAACACCTACCTACCTATCTATGTACACAAACTTCAGAACACAGTACTTAATCCAAGTGCCGCACCTCAAGTCTGGTTTATACAGTAGTGCAGGTGAACTTATAGTAGATGACATCAGCAGACCATGTGGGAGACTAGAAGTTGGGAGGCCTGTATGAAATGAATGTGTAGGCATGAGGAAGTATCAAAATACTGGCAATTAATGTAATTGGAGAAGTAACTGTAAAATACACACATCTGCTCTGCTGTTTAGACACACACATGTGCCCAGCTGACTGCAATAAAAACAGACTTCCTACATATTTAAGTATATGGACTATAGAACACAGTAATAGATGCACAAGTCTGATTCATACAAGAGTGTAGGAGAATTTATAGTAGATGACATCAGCAGGCTATGTGGAAGACAAGAGGTTGGGAAGCCTGTAAGAAATGGATATGAAGGCATGAGTAAGTATCAAAATACTGGCAGTCTATGTAATTGGAGAAGTAACTGTAGGATACACGTCTGATCTGCTGTCTACACACATACACACACACACACACACACACACACACACACACACACACACACACACACACACACACACACACACACACACATACACACACACACACACACACACACACACACACACACACACACACACACACACACACACACACACACACACACACACACACACAGCCAGCTGATTGCATTCAGAACAGAACCACTATCTACCTAAGTACACAGAAAACGGAACACAGTACGTTACACAAGCACCATGGCACTAGTCTGATTTATATAAGAGTGCAGGTGAACTTATAGTAGATTACATCAGCAGGCCATATGGGAGACAAGAGGTTGGGATGCCTGTATGAAATGGATTTGTAGGCATGAGCAAGTATCACAATACTGGCAATCCATATAATTGGAGAAGTAACTGTAGGATACACACGTCTGCTCTGCTGTCTAGACATACACACACATAGTTGACTGTAATGAGAACAGAACCCCTACATAAGTACACAGACTACAGAACACAGTACGTTATGCAAGTGCCATGGCACAAGTATGATTTATATAAGAGTGCAGGTGAACTTATAGTAGATGATATCAGCAGGTCATGTGGAGATCAACAGGTTGTGAGACTGTCTGCATAGGCACATAGCTTCATAGGTTCAAATGAGGCTACTAGCCTAATAGCACTAGGATGTTTAGAAGCCTAGTTGTTGAAAAACACAAGCACCCTTATTGAGCATAGTTGGATGGTCATTTTTAACAGAGTGTCTTTGTGAGCAGAACCAACTGTCCATGTCCATGAGGGACATAGTTGCCAGCCCAGAGGTGATTTCACAGTCACCCAGCCAGTAGTTAAGATTGTGCTTGAACAGGGTCATTGAGCAGCACTGCTTCACATGCAGTGGGAGCCTATTACAGAGGGGTGTGAATCATTGTGGGATATACCCTTCCCCAGCATATTCTGTTTATGTCACAGGCTAGGTTGAGAACCTTGGGGCAAATTATAGTTGCTCCATTTGAATTGCAGATGTCCATCATTACCACAAGGACAGGGTCTGAGTCTGCTCTGCAGGGCAGCCATAGGTCACCTCTCAGCAACCTGCATGATGCCGAGTACAGTGACAGTGTATGCCAGTATTTCCATCTATTACATGTTTGGCGGCCTTGGAGTCTCCCAGGCACAACCCTGTGTTCTCTCCAATTGCTGCAGGTGTCTGGTGAAGTACAGGGAGATGTGAGCATTGTACTTTATTATTGGTGTGATAAGAGTAGAGTACAGCAGAGGTATAACTACCCTGGTCTTGGATGTGATGTCCATATGTATGATGTGTGCGATGCAGATTGTATGTATCACCACTATGAGCACATAGTGATGAAAGTGTAGATTGCTATCAACATATGCTTTCAAGTCTCACAGCACTGTGTTTGAGCTTAGAAGGTCCTATGTATATCATAATTTGCAGGGGTACGCCACTGACAGAGGTGACAAAGAGTCATTGTATGCTTAACTCATTACATCAGAGTGATGCCTCTGGGTGCATCTGCAGTTAACTCCTACTGATGCCTCTAGGCATCAAATATTGCCTGTTCATATTTGCATCAATATTCCCAAAACCATGCTATGTACAATGTTTTAAAAGGTTTCATCTTAAAGCTTGCATAATGGTAAGCTCAACTGCATTAATATATGACCTCTGTCTAGTGCAGGTAAATAGATATTAACTGTTATTTTTATGATATTAATTTATATTGATACTCCTTCAATGCATATGAAAGCTCTCAGCTAGATGAATAAAATGTATGTGTGTAACGTGAGTGTTTACTGAGCTATAAGTTGTTTACAAAATATTACAAATGTAGTACTTACTATGTTTACTGTGACTTATAAAATTCAGATTAAGATCTATAACCTAAAGAATGCTACCACTATAAAATTAGTTTATTCCTAAGGTTTGGCCATTTATACTTCTTTAATAATCACTGTGGTTCCAGAGATATGAATATTTGTTTGAAATGTGAGGACATAATTTGATTCTGTCAAAAGGCTTAGGCTCCGCCCATTGGAAGTTACAATACAAACTTTCTGAGTTCGACCAGTGAATGAGTTAAATTTTAATATGTGAGTTTGTCACCAATCATCAGTCTGTGTCAGCCCCTACTGTAATATGTTACCATCATTGGGGGACTCTATGTGAGTGTGTCCAGTTAACATTCATCTGCAAAATTGGTAAACCACAGGACATCTACTGTTGCCTTTGATTTAGGGAAGTATTTCCAAAACAGTTGAGGGCCCAGCACAGATACTTGTGGATTCCACTCGTGAGTGGGCTAGTGATGGAGGTGCAGAACTTAGAGAGTGTGTGTTCTGTCTTTGAGCCAGTTGGCTCTCCATCTAGTGCTATATGGCCTAATTCCCAGATGGGAGATCTTCATTATGAGACATGAATGGGGGACAGTGTCAAAGGCCTTGGATAACTCAACATAGGCGCTATATCCTGATATCCCTTTTGCAGGTCTTTGCTGTCAGTATCCAAGAAGTTCACAAGGGTTACTAAGCAAGATCTACCCTTGACAAAACCAACATGGGTAGGATCAAGTGTGTTGAAGGTCTCCTATGTCCCTGTGGATATGGTCCATGCTGATCCCTGCAGTAGCCTTACAGATAAGACTTTTTAGGCATATGGGTCAATAGTTGTAGTTAGGCATGTTACCAGATTGATGTGCATTGCATAGCATGCAACATTTTATATCATATTTTGTAGTGTTATTGATATATCTGTGGAAACAGTACTGAGACCCCAGGGTTAAAGTGCTTGGGGGGTGCCAACACATGGATGTCTTTTAAATATATGACATATAGTTAGATAGGGCCCTCACTTTGTAATGTTTATACATGTAATTTCATGACATACAAAGGAAAAGGACAGTAAACAACAGTAATACAGCATAAAATATACATTTTCATAGCAGTGGGTTTGCTCGACAGTTAGCAAAGTATATACACATGTGACATACATGTTTGTGCACTGCTAAGCACTGCACAAACGTGAGCTGCATTACTAATGTCTGACAGTACTGTTTGTTTGGAATACACCTGCAGCATAACTGCCTCTATGGTAGCACATGTTAATGCAGTTAATGCAGTAATATATTCTTTTCGAGGGCCAGATGGTACTGGATTTGAATACAACTGAATCTAACACTTTTAAATACTTTTGTATTACCATTGCTGCACATTGGTGCTTGATGCACACTATCGCACAATAATGCATTAAAGAAAAGAAAAGAAAGGGGGAAGATAGGATAGTGGTGATATGGGGAGCAAGTAGGGGAAGAACAAATGGAAAGCAATACAGGAATGTGCAGGAAGGAGGTAGGAAAGAAACATAGCTATCTATTTCTTCAACAGTAAAAACTGATAATATATGTCAAATATTAGCTGAATTTGGACTGTCACCACCATAGAGAGGGGTGACCACAGGACAATCATGTTGTATAGCCAATTGGATCACAGCAAGTGAGTCAAGAAGACACATGTGCGAAATGGAGAGCTATGTATGGAACTTTTTTTTTGTGGGTCTGGTGCCCTTTTTTTTTTCTTTGAGAGAGATGAATGTTAGGGAAGGGATGTAAGTATGTCTGGGTCTGGTAAGTTGTGGGTAATTGAGGAAGCAATTGCAGACAGGCAATACAAACGAGACAAGACACAGGGATGGTGATGGACACAAGAGATTGGTGGACACCATGGATGGGGTGAGGGTGGGGACATCCAGAACCCCATGCTCGTCAAGCTGGGTGACAGTGAGAATCAAATCCTCACCCACTGTACTGTCATCACTGTCACCTCACTCAGCCACTGGCTGGAGGGCTTAACATCTCCTTGTCTTCCCCCTGGTCCTACATAAAAAAAGGGAAAGCAGCCCCTCCATCGTATAGTGCGGCACACAACCCTACCTACTACCTCTGGCAGGTCAGCAGAGGGAACCACTAGACTATCCTCAAGGGCAGAACTACCTCAGGGGGCAGGTAGTGCAGGGGCAGCAGAGGTAGTGCTGCCAGGTTGGCTCCCAGAAGTGCTGGGCAATGATGCCAGAGCCGGTGGAATGGGGGCAGGTAGATCCTGTGGGGTAGGCCTACCCCACTCTGCTGTGGAGCATTTGCTGATGTGGTACACATGGATGACATGGACACATTTCGACAACACATAATAATATAAAACAAACGAAAAAAGAGAGCTAGGGGTTGGGGTCAGATAGAGAAAAAAAGAGGTAAGATTAGTACCTTCATATGTAACATACAATTCAGTAATACAATTATTTGACTCTATTATTTTAAAATTTACTCTCAGGACTACCACCCACTAACAGATAAGTATTACTTTTAAGACTACCAGCTCCTAACAGTTGCATGCTATACTAGAGATTGCAGCAAGTACTTCTTTACATGTACATATATTGCACATATGAGTGTTCCAAATATACAGATGACAGTTTGCAGCAGGGCATGTGTGCCTCTGATATACAGTTTTTGCTTTTAACCTTTAAGGTACACGTAATTGAAGAACTAGCAGCATTGTATAGTTGGGAAGTGTGTTATTTGAACCTGCCACCTCTGACTAAAGTCTAATATTGTACTCTTGGTTTGTGCTGCAGACTAATGCACGCATACTTGTGTTTATAGTTGAGATATACATGCTCAATTTTATACAACTGTATAAAATACCAAACAAGCTATCTTTAACTTTTAATGCTACAGTAACATTACTCTTCTACTGCATACATGCCACATGTCTCCCTCATCCTTGCCCATCTAGTGCCATGGGTTCTAACATTGCACTCCCTTTTCATGGCAGCTGTGAAAAAAAAAACAGAACAGAACAGAATACCATTATTAATACCAGTTTTGCCTATATTCAACGTTTAAGCTTTACAAGTACTCTGTGTAGTTGATACTTACACATCTGTGGGATATCCTCAGTCCTAAATTCCTTGATCAAAGCATCAAGGGTACCCGTCTTCCTCCTCCAGGGATCATTATAGTGATGCCTACATTGATCACCAGTACAGGGGATACTGGTGGCACTGGTTACAGACTAGGTCAAACTATCCCAAGCCTCTGACTTACACTGGGACCCAGAATAGTCCCCTGCAGCAACCTATCACTATGATGTTTCACTAGGAGTCCAACAAAAATCTCTTACTCCTGGACACCCCATCTCTGAGTTCTAAATCTCACACCCTCTCCAGAAATACCTGCCATGTCTATCATGGATGAAGAGCAATGGAGAATGATGGTTTCTTGCCAATTCCTATTATCGTGTTTACTGGGACTGTGCACACTGTTTGAAAATGTTGTGCACCACTTACCATCATGCAAACATGGTGCTCAGGGTTGTGCATTGCCGAGTAACATGTCTGCATGATGTTAAGCAGTGCACAAAAGTGGCAAGCAATGCAATTTCATGGTTATTTGATGCACAGATAGTTGTGAATGTATGTTTGACAAATGTGAAGGTCATGGCAATCCAGAGAGCAGAAATATACTTACAGGAATATAGTACACAGTATACCCACAGTCATACATTTGATAAATATTATAATACATTGATAAATAAATAACTGACACAATATTAGTGTCTCAGCCCTCATACATATAATTAATATCATGTACACTATGTCATGTTATAAGTGAGAGTGACTATAATGGGAAGTGGAACAACAGTAAAAGTGCATGGAATATGCTGCATTTGAACCCAGGACCATGTGTATGGGAGCCCTACACTAACAGCTGTTGCCACAGGACACTTGAAATAACAGCTGTTCATGTTTCAGTTCATTGCTATAAACTGCGATGTCACAGAAGTGAAAGAAAGTCGCACACCCTGTACTAGAACCCAGGACCATCTGTACTCCAGTCCTGCACTTGTATCTGATGCCACAGGCAATAGCATTGACTGAATGTATCTAGTTTCTGTTTTTGGTTGTCTACTTTCTGGGTGGTCCACTTATCCAGTTTGTGCATTGTTGTGCTTTGCGCAGATGAGATAAGCACAGCCAAGCCTAACATTCTTTTTCTCTGGTTCCTGTCTTTACACTAAGCAGCGCATTGTGCAAACAGTGGAAACCCCCTAAAAAACAAATAAATAAATAAATAAGGAAAAGAGAAAAGGGAGAAATCGGTGAAATGAGGAAAAGCAATCTATGACATACACAGTAAAAATGTTAGTTGTTGTGTCTTTTGGCTTTTCCCGGTTAGGGTTCGCCATAGCGGAACTCCGGTCCGCTAATGATTGGCAGTTGATTTTTACATGCTGAGTTGCCAGCCCTAATGCACAACCTTCAATGAAGGTATGCGCATTCACGCATGTCTCCACGCAGAAGACGCTCTAGCTGAGAGTCGAACCGGTCAGCGTCTTACTATGAGGCGACAACACACACTTATGATTTTTCTATATAGGTCTGGATTTCGATTCTCACTCCAATGTACATTCAGAAAACAGGATGGGTGCCTTATCCCTCTTTGTCACACAAACAACTTTGCAGCAAAGAACTGAAGTCATTCACCACACAATCAGCTACAACAGAATATACACTGATATCAATCCATAAACTGTTTTTTTGTACATTTATTAAATTTATTATATTTGGAAGTAGGGCACTTAGTGATCACACAACCTTTCTGTGTTTCTTGATCATTCATCAGTTATCTGAGTAGTACTCTGACACATGCAATATATAAGCCTAAGCCATTCTATATCATTAGCCTTAAACATGTGAGGATATTTACTGGGAATAATATAATATGCAGTTGCCAACAACTGAAGGGCAGGTTGGATGGCACAAAGAAGCATAGAATACTCTTTTAGGGGGAAGACAATGGTGAGTTACTGTTATGGCACATACAAGGATACACTGTTATTTTGGGGGAAGCAAAGCTGAGTTATTGTTATGGCACAAACAAGCACAGACTGTTTGGTTGGGGTGAGCAAAGGTGAGTTACTCTTATGGCACAAACAAGAATGGACTGTTCTTTTGTGGGGAGCAAAGGTGAGTTACTGCTATAGCACAAACAAGGATATGTTGCTCTTGTTACTCTACTTGTTTTGCATCCTGCCTGTTGTTTGTTCTTATGAGTGTTGCGAAGTCAGAAACTGCAATGCAATGCATATCATTACTTCCTAACTTCTGTCTTTATTGATTTTCCAGTACAAACATATGATGCTAAACTGAAAGTATGAAGTGATCATCAGTACTTTTGAGAATTATGACTGTGAATCCTTGACGGCTGAGGTCTACTACTTGCTAATGGACACATATAAGTCAAATAAGACTATTCTGTCTCATGTTAAGGTAATTTCTGTACAAATATCCCACCTTTTACTTGCTTACTGTACCAAATGATGAAATACAAGGATATGCCATAATATTATTATACTCCAGGTTCAAGACTTACCTTGTAAATGCAGCAATTCCCACAGTGTTAGTTCAGGGCAGACTCTGATGCAAGCAGTACACAGCCAGCACATGGAGAGGTAAAGGTTGTGTGAGTGGCCTGGCATCAATGTTAATATATGTATGTGAGGAGGAGGAAGGTTTTAGGCCCCTAGAGGTGAGTGATTGTGCTCTGTGTTGTCTCTTAGCCAATGCAGGGGCATGCTAAGCACACCTATGTTTGCCTACACCCACAGTGGCTGCTGGTTCCCCCTCTGACTCCTCATCTGCCTGTGGCTGTGGTGACCTTGGCATTGGTGGTGGTGGTGGGATGTGTGCCCCTTCCCCTTGCTGACCCAGCTGAAGCTGTTTCCTTAGTATTATGTTGTGTAGCATGGCACATACTGTGAAGATGTCTGTACATGTCAGTGAATTGGACTGCAGAGCTCCCCAGATGTATCTAGGCACTGGAACCGTGACTTCAGCAGCCCAAACACATTTCTGGATTGAGTGTGTTCCTCATTATGCCATTCTTCCATGGTGTGTATTCATTTCTGAAGGACATCATCAGCCATGTTTCCATTGCATAGCCTGCATCCCCCAGTAAATTACCCTGTGGGATATTCCCCCTAGCAAACATCTGGTACAGTTGGGAGGTGTGCCAGATATGTGAGTTGTGGCAATTGCCAGGGTTTCCAGCACACATGTTCAAGATGATTCCCTTTGCATTACACATGGCTTGGCAGTTGATAGAGTGGTAGTCCTTCTGTTACTGCATAGCCTACCCTGTTCTCCAGGTGGTCCCTTAATTTCTACGAGTGCAATTTATAGCACCCAGTGTAGTGCACTACCCGGTAGAACTGTTACAGATTTCTGGCCCTCTACTCAGAACTATGGGGAAATATATGTACTCACTGGCATGTTGGAGCACTGTATCCAGGAAATGATGAAGGATCCTGATACTAATGCCTGTGACACCCCCGACATGTTTACACTAAGCAGCGCATTGCCCTGTTGGTCTCTGAAAAGTACCTGTAGCTAAGATTCTAAGGGCTACACATACCTTAGTTTCCACTAAGATGGGTTCCCCTTGGTTGGCTCTGGCTCTGAGTTAAGGGTGACAGAGGTCATAATGTTCCTGTAGTTTGCCCCTGTCAACCCTGTTGCACTGTACAATTTCCATGTCATGTAGGTTGTAAAAAGTTAAACAAGGTCTGAAAACTCTTCTCCTTCTCTGCCTAGGCATATTTCAGCAGCAGCAACAGCATTGGCTTCAGCCTCCAGCATGTACAAATGGATTAAAGCAGCAGCAGCCCCTGACATTCTGTCTGTGTAGACTTTCCGTGTCTGCACTCCAAAAGTTTTGAAATACACAGGAAAAAACAGCATGGAGTCTACATGGATGCTTTATAGCTTGTTGAATAGCTCCACCTTGTTGGATTGGTTGATTAGCAAGCAATTCAAATGCTTATGCTGTAATTAGCATCTAAGAAACACAGACAAAGACAGATACAATCCATTAATAATCTACACCATATAAAAAGGCAACCCTGTAGCTAGCCAAACTGATGGTGAGGAGAGGTGTATACATTTAGAAGACTGAAAAAAATGCTTTTTCTTCAGGATATAGCTGTACAGAGGAGTACTGAACTTCAGCAGGTATGCTCCCATTTTTTCAACTACATACTGCATATACTGGAATGTATTTAAGAATAATGTGAAGCAAAGGCTTTTACACTTTTATCCATATGCATTAGTTAGAAGTGTACTGATGGCATAGGCATGTCAGTACTGCTGAGCAGTTTAAAGAAATATCATAGTGTGTGATTTTGATCTCAGACCTGTTGTGTACATTGCTGTACTGTCTGTAATAGTGGCAGCACTGTAAGTTTGTTAGCATATATTGCACTGCAGTACAAGTATTAATGTATTCCTGTGTTTATTGCTTTTAATTACAGATGATCATGACAGTGGGAGTGTGGGCCCTGTGCCACCTGATGTCAGTGTATCAGCAGACTCTGATGATTATGGTGGCCAAACTGAGGCACAGTCAGGGGTGCAGATGTTGAATCTGACACAGAGTTTGACATACAGCCATCCCCTGCATATCTATCAGATGCAGCCAGTAGGCCTACGCCTACCCAGCCTACTGAGCCCACATATATTGGACAGCTTGAGGGTAAGGACATTGATTAGGGAAGTGCAGCTACTGTTGCTTCAGGACCTGTTTATTCTGGCTGTAGCCAAAGTGTGGGAGAGGTGCCACACAGAAGGATTGATAGGGGTTTTTGGACGGGGCTTGCTGTCCCTCCTCCACCTGGTGAAGGTGTCACTTCCTGTATCACTCAACATATATTTGGCACAGGCATGTTCTCATAGGTGCTGCAGACAAATGTCCAGGCTTGTGGATGTGGCACAGTTTGATATGCATGACTGCCACTACCATGTTGCCAATTCACTGGATCGGATGAATGACACATTGGAACAAAGGGTGTCTGTGATGGACTGAGGGGTGTCTGTGATGGAATGAGCAGTGTCTGTGATGGAATGTCTGCTGGTAGGGGAATGGTATCCTTGTGGGTGTAGGTCACCCACATCATCTGCTGTCAGCCCATGTGGGCGTGCCCGATCATGCTGCCATAGTGGAAGCACTTTCAGTGCGCCATCAGTGAGTGTGCTGTCTACACCCACATGTGGCAGGCTATGAGGTCATGGTCCTGGGCATCCCCATGAGGGATCTTCTCCAACAGACATCAGTCACATTCAAGTAGCCGCACTGCATCTGACCTTGAGGTGGAGGTGCCAGTGCAACTCCTGGCAGAGCCAGCTCTGATGGTCAGGAACAACAATGATAAACTGCAACCTCTATCATGCATGGCTCACACCTGTCTTACAGACCAAGATGTAGATCTAACATAGAGCTTGGTTGTGTTCATGCAGACACTCACACAACAGTTTCACCTGGAGGACCCCTACAGACACAACAGTTACTCATTCTGTCTTTTGTCTCCCTGGCCATTTCTTGTTTTATCCCAATATCTGCCTTCTTCTCCTTCTTACTCACACACACTCACCAACCATACCTCTCAACATCTTAGAGCAAGAAATCTGGGCAAAGTTATAAATAATGGGGGTACAAAGGGATAAATAGGGACACTTTTTAAATATTGCTCTTACAAACTTAGAATGTTGATAGAATAACAGGTTTTGCATTGGCATGCATTTTCTGTATGGTATGAAGTTTGAAATTCAAAGGTCTGTCATTATTTTTCTGACTTCAGCCCTCAATGATTTGCCAGAAAACCACAATTTTATGAGAAACAAACCAAAAATATGAGGCAAAAATCTGGACATGCTGTGAAAATCTGTACAGTTTAGAGGTATGTCACTAACCTTTTATGTCAGCCTAGGTCCCCCCCCCACCACCACCACACAGACACAACACTCTGTGTAACTGATGATAACTTTGCCATATCCCTTTTTTCTATCTTTTGGATTCAGGGATACAAAAGCTGTGTCTGATGCTCAGGGTGCGTAGCTAACTTAGTGCTTAGTATATCTGCATTTGTGTTGTTGAACTGCTCATTGTACCTATGACTTATATTGGCCTTGGAAAGTTAGACAGTTGATAGCATCAGAATTTCACAACTGTATAGTGAATGCACGTAAAAATCAACTACCAATCATTAGCGGACCGGAGTTCCACTGTGGCGACCCCTAACCAGGAAAAGCCGAAAAACACAACATAGTGAATGCTTTTGTAAGGGTTGTTATGTCAGAAACTGCAATGTGTATCATTACTTTCTAACGTCTTTCTTAAATGATTTTCCTGGATAAATGTATGGTGCACATTGTAAGTCATGCCATCATATTCAGATCTTAGGATTGTATGACAGCACGTTTGTTAGACCTCATCAGAACAGAAATACAATATAATGCTCTCTTTTGCATGTAACTCAACAGACACATGCAGCAGCTGGACAGACCACAGGGATTTCTCAGCAAAATAACACAGGGACTACAAAAAATGCCATGATGTATGTGGATAGATTAAAAGCCATGCTACTGTAATCTGTCTTGTATAGGATGAGGGGACATCTGTCTGGCCTCTAGACCAGTGTCTGGCCGTGCCTAGTTGGATGACTGCATATCAAAAAATTTGATATAGCTGATGACATCAGCAGTGTCTGTTGAGAATAAGATAATAACAGTGTCCCACATGCTGTGGTAAAAGGCTCTCTGTAATATCATAGCTTCATAGATTCATACAAGGCTACTGCAATAATGGCTCCATTTTCATAGGTTCATAGGAGGTTACTAGGCTAATGGCTCTAGGGCCTTTTCAAGCCTAGTGAAGTTGTACCATTGTTCCCTTATAGACCAAGATATGTAGTCCATATTTGCGAATCCATGATCAGCACTGGCTGCCTCTGTCAAGCAGTGACATAGGTGGACCCCTACCAGGGTAAATTTATGAATTCCCATCCAATTGTGCAAGTTACACTTAAACTGGGTCATTGAGGAGCTCAGTTTCACATAAATTGAGTTTATTCCATAGTATTGGCAATCACTGGGAGACATGTTTGTCTCCCCAGCATGTCCTGCTGATGTCACAGGCTAGGATAAGGTCTCTACAGCAAGTGAGTCTTGTTCTATTTGGTTTGTGGAGGTGCAGCATTTCCATTAAGGCAGGGTTCAAGAGTGCTCTGTAGACCAGGCACAAGTCACCTGTCAGCAGGCTATACAATACAGAGTACAGTGGCAGGGCCTTCAGTCTGTCCATATAGGTCATGTGTTGAATTCCCTGTATTTTTGTGGTGCAAAACCTCTTAGGTCTCAACTGCTACTTCAAGTGACTGGTGAGGTACATGCAAAACAGAGTTTTGTACTCTATTATTGATCTGATGAGGGACGAGTAGAGTGGACTGATAACATCATTAGTCTTGGATGCTATGCCCTTACTTATGACGTATGCAATGCATAAGCCCTTCCTTACCACTTTGGACACATGATGGTCAAAGCTGACATTGCTATCAACATGCATTCCCAAATCTCTCATCACTGGTTTGGAACTTAGGGGGGTATTGTTAATACTGTAATTTGCAGGGACCTCTTCTTTGCTGAAAGGGATGATAGTGCATTTTTTGGGTAAAGTTAAGCCTGTGGCTTTGGCAACAATTGTTTATGTATGTAAGCCCATTTTGTAGTATGTTAACATTGTTTGAGGATTCAATGATTGCACACAGCTTGTAGTCATCAGCAAAATTGGTGAGCCACAGGACATCTGTTATCGCCTGAATTTCTGAGAAATAGATTCCAAACAATAAGAGACCCAACACAGACTCTTGTGGAACACCACTGGTAACAGGTCTACTGGTAGAGGTGGAATCCCCGACTATGACTGTATGCATTTTGTTGGTGAGCCAGTTGGCTACTCATCTAATGATGTATGGTTTAATCCCTAGCTGGGTGAGTTTATCAATGTGTCAAAGCCCTTGGCCAAGTCCAGATAGGCAGTATGTACTGATTTGCCTTCATCCAGAGCTTTGGTGCCACTCTTGAAGAATCCACTAGGTTTAACAGGCATGATCTGCCCTTAACAAAGCCAATCTGGGTTGGAACAAAAGTTTGAAGGTCACCAGTGTCCTTGTTGATAAGGTCCAAGATGATTCTCGCCATAGCCTTACAGACAAAGCTGGCCAAGCTTATGGGTCTACAGTTCCCCAGGTTAGTTGAGGGACCCGCTCTGTGCAAAGGGATTATGGTTGCTGTTTTCCACTCTGCTGGGACAACGCCAGTAGGTTGAAGTTCTGCTAACTCTTGCTTTACACAGTTTAGTAAGCAGCCTGGGATGTTATCCTGTCCCATAGAGGCTGTATTTTTGGCCTTGATGAGTGCAGTTATGACCTGTTTTTTGAAGACAGTAGGTAGAGAACTGGGGACAGGTATGGTTTGGGATATGATTGCTGGAGACAGGGGTGTGAAATGTATGCCAAATCTGTCTGCTAACAGGTTGGCAATGTCCTCAGGTGCATATGACTGGTACCGTCCACTATGAATTTGGTGCAAAGCTGGGCCTTGCTTTTTACATTACAGACATAGCTAAAGAATATCTTGTGATCATCCTTAGCTATGGATGCTAATTTAATTTCATAATTACCTTCAGAGGACTTTACAAGATGTCTCATTTGCTTGTTCAGGCTGTGGAGGGTGTTGTTTTGCTGAGACTGTTCCCTCTAATTCCTGGACATGAGTTTCTTTCTCTTGTTGTATAATCTATTTATGCTAGTTGTCCATCAGGGCAGTTTGTTTTTTCATGAGCAAGTTTTGATCTGTTTTGGTATGGCTAAGTCTATACATTTGTAAAGGTGTGCATACAGGGCATCTGTGTAGACCTCATTATAGGAGTCTTTACTGTCATTGGTGGTAGGAGGTTTGAAACTATGCCATCACTTAGTAGGCTATTGTTTGCTTTGGAGAGACCTTTCAACACTTTGGATCCTGAGAGGAGGTCAGGTATGATTTTTACATTGAGCGTAACTGATTTACGGTCAGACCTTACCAGGGAGGGTGTCACACATGGGTTGGTGAAGCGATCTCTAATGTTGGTGAGTACTAGGTCAAAGACATTCCAACCTCTTGTGGGGGTGCAGACTAACTGTTCCAGAGCAGTTGTGTTTACAAAGTTCAGTAACCTTAGGAAGAGCATGTTTGAGCTCATATATGTATCCAAATTGATGGAAGGGTAGTTAAAGTCACCCATGCCTAGGGTGTTTGGCTGTATTATGAGTGAAGTAGGTCCAGGAAGGTACTATGTGGTTTTCATAATTCATGTTGGTGGACCTGTAGATAACAATGATATGGAGGAGGCGTCTTTCCTACAGTTATTTGGACTTGGAGTAATTCTAGGGAGTCGTACTGCTTAACCAGTCTTGAGGTATATTTGTCTTTTATGAAGCTAGATAACCTCCTCCTTTGGTTCTTTCATGTCCATTTTGCAACCTGAATGTGTGGAAGGCATTATAGTCTTTCATGTTTGGAGTACTCTCTGTGGTCCTAAACCATGTCTCTGTGACTTCACAAACATTGTCATCTTCCCAAGTAAGTAGTGCCTCCATTGAGTTTAGTTTCTGATTTACACTCCTAGCATTAAGCAGCATAACCATGAGTTTGTCATTTGAGGATATTTTTACATCAGGAATTTTGGTCTTATGACATTACCTAAAAATGGCACTATGGGGGAGGCAAGTACCTTGGCTAGTAACCGAAAGGCAAGAGGTGACAGATGAAGACCTTCTCTGGCAAAGCAACATGGTCTGTCGACCATATCATCTCACTCTGAGAAATGATGGATCCCCTCGGACTGACACCAGTAGCTAAGTCAGTTGTTGAAGGCAATAATTATTTTGTTTGTACTGAGGCATCATCCTGGGGGAAGGTAGAAGGGTGCTTAGGACTATGGACATACCTGTCTGGGACACATAATCTGAGAGCTCAGTCATATCTTTCTTCATCTAGTCCAGTGAGGTATGTCTCAAGTCATTTACTCCAACATGGAGTACGACAGAGGTGTAACTGTGCTTGCTGTTGAAAGACTTGAGTGCGTTCATGACTTTGCAGATCCTGGCACCTGACACACTGATATGTTTGCTTTTATGTGTAGTAGGTTCCGTTGGGACTGTAATGTGTGCAGACCTTTTGTGTTTACAAGGTCTGTGTTCTTTTGATAAGCTTCTAATCAGTACCTCTGAGTATGTGGAGTTATGTTTTGTGCACTTGGTTTGTTGAGGAGGTGAACTGTATGTGCTGACAACCTGTTTGATATCTGGTTTGTTGTTACCTGAGAGAGAGCATTTGCATTTCTCATATATAGTATCTGTAAGTTTTAGGATACATCGTTGTCAGTATATATGAGGCAATAGAAGCCTAGCTATGTAAAAATACAAGTACCCTTATTAAGCATATTTAAATGGTCATTGTTAGCAGAGGAATTTTGTGAGAAACAACAAGTGGGCATGTCTATGTGGGACATAGGTGCCACCACAGATGTGACTTTACAATCACCCAAACAGTAGTGAAGGTTGCGCTTTAACAAGGTCATTGAGGAGCACTGCTTCATATGCAGTGGGAACCAATTACAGAGGACTGTGAATTGCTGGTGGACATATCTGTCTCCCCAGCATTTTCTGTTTATGTCACAGGCTAGGTTGAGAATCCTGGGCCAAGTTTTCCTGTGCCATTTGATTTGCAGATGTCCAGCATTTCCAGTAGGACAGGGTCTGAGACTTCTCTGTAGGTCAGGCATAGTTCACCTCTCAGCAGCTTGCAGGATACTGAGTAAAGTGGCAGGTCTTGTATGTGATGTTTGGAGGACCTACATTCTTCCAGTCAAAAACCTCTATTTTTCTCCAATTGCTGCAGTTGTCTAGTGAGATACAGACAGAAGGGAGCCTTGTACTCAATTAGTGTTCTGATAAGGGTGGAGTACAACAGAGCTATGACCTCCTTGGTTTTGGATGTGATGTCCATATGTATGAGGGCACAATGCAGAATGTGTGTTTCAACACTATGGACACATAGTGATGAAAGTGCAGATTGCTATGAACATGTGCTTACAAGTCTCATAACACTGTGTTTGAGCTGAAAGGGGTGCTGTGTATATTTATTTTATTATTTATTTATTTATTTATTTAACATTTGTTGACATGGCTCGTCTAGCTGGATATATGTCCATTTTCAGTGGAGGCCCGGGGAGAAAAGCTCCACAAAGAACAGACAAAATTCAAAATCAAATTACAGTTACAAAGCATTAAACTTCAGTTATAGATACATTAAAGTTTAGGTAAGACAAAATACACCACGTCTCCTAATTTCAAGTTTGAGTTTTTTTTTTTTTTTCCAAAGAGGGAAAGTATCAAGAAGGAAGAGGGAAATTCCTAGAATAGGATCTAAGTAAGGAGTTGGAAAAGAGACAAGCTATAGAAGAGAATAAAATTAGGAATAGGAAAGAGTAGGAAAGTGGAAGTTGTGCTTCAAGTAAAGCAGGAAGCAGGTGGGATGTCTGTTAAGTCAAGCTGGGTAAACCAAGTCCAACTTTCAGGTAGTGACCTTTAAAGTGTCAATAATATAAGGTGGAATAGTTTAGGAAAAGTTACATGATGATGAAACAGGAGGAGAAAGTATTAGTCAGGGTTGCTACAGGGACAGAGCCAGTGGCTAGTAAGATAAAGTTTAAGTTTCTTTTTGAAAAGTGAAGTAGAAGAAATACAAGTGAGGTCACCAGGAAGTAGGTTCCAGCTTTTTCCCACTGTATAAGAGAAAAGGGAATCTCCTGCTTTATTGTTTGATTTATGTGTAGATACTAATAGTTTATTAGACGAACGAAGGTTGGAAAGATTTTTATATGGACTGATGAGATTTGTAAGAACTGGTGTTTTATCTGGATAATAAAGGATTTTTTTGGGAAATAATTAGTTGCTGAAATAAAAACTGATTGTGCAGTTCAAGCCAACCGAGTTGTTTTAAATTTAGGCAGTGGTGTGTTCGAAATGGGGAGCTGGTAGCAAATCTGGCTATACTGTTATAGGAGATAGTCAACTTGTTGAGGTTAGTTTTAGAGAGATTAGTGTATATAGGTGAGGCATAGAAGAGAGTAGAGATAAGGTGGGTATGGGCAATGGTAGTTCTGGCTGTAGGAGTGAGGAAGGGCTTGATCTTGTAGAGGGAGCCAAGTTTTTGGTTTATTGATTTTATTGTGGTATTGATATGAGTATCATAGTTAAGACTGTGGTCAATAGTAACCCCTAACAGTTTGGTTGTTGTATCAGGAGATATGACTGTGCCATTTTTGGATTTTATAGAGAAGTGAAGTGGGGTAGATTTTTGTGTCGGAGTAAATAGCGGTAGTTTAGTCGTTTTAGGGTTGAAGAGGAGACATCACTGTAAAAACCACTCTTCTACAAGCTCAAAGACATTTTGGGTGAGGGACTGTAGTTCTGAGGAGATTAAAGTGGAATCATCAGCATATTGTATGGTTACTGCTTGGGGGATACTAGTAGCAAGATTGTTGATAAAGATGGAGAATAGAAGAGGGCCTAAAATAGATCCTTGGGGTACACCAAGGGAGACAGGAAGATGGGTGGATAGAGTGTTTTCCCAGAGCACTGACTGTTTCCTATTATCTAAGTAAGACTTGAACCACTGTAGTGCTTGAGTGTCAAGTGAGTGATTTCAGAAGATTCAAAAGTATATGATGATTAACCATGTCGAATGCTTTGGAAAGATCAATAAAGACAGCAGATGAGAGGATGTTATTGTTACGGTTTTTGTTGATGTGATCAGTAAATGAAAGGAGGGCAGTAGTAGCGCTATGGAAGGGACGAAAGCCATGCTGAGAGCGAGCTAATAGGCCATTTAGGAGAAGGTGGTCAAGTAGTTGGTGGTGGATGCATTTTTCCATGATTTTAGCTAAAGGAAAGAGTAGAGCAACTGGACAAAAGTTGGAATGTTCTGTTGAGTTGCCACCCTTATGAAGGGGGATAATATGTGAGATTTTCTTCCAGATGGCTGGGATGGTACCTTCTTTTATGGTTCTGTTAATTAGGATTGAGATAGGGTAAGATAGGGTTATATCATAATTAGTAGGGGTACTTCATTGCCAAAGGCGACAATGAGGCATTGTTTGCTGTATGGTTCAGTTTGTGAGTTTGGCAACAATTGTTTGTCTCTGTCAGCCCCTTCTGTAATATGTTGCCATCATTGGGGGACTCTATATGTCTGTGTCCGATTAACAGTCATCTGCAAACATGGTAAACCACACATATCTACCATTCCCTGTGCTTCAGGGAAGGAGTTTCCACATATTTGAGGGCCCAGCACAGATCCTTTGGGTATTCCATAGGTAAGTGGCTAGTGGGGGGGGGTGCAGTTCACAGCTTTGACAGTGTGTATTCTGTTGATGAGACAGTTGGCTATCCATCTAGTACTGTATGTCTTAATTCCCAGATGGAACATTTTCACTATGAGACATGAATATGGAATATTGTCAAAAGCCTTGGGTAACTGAACATAGGCAGTATGTCTGTTATCTTTCATTCAGGTCTTTGGGGTCAGTATCAAAGAAGTGGACGAGGTTCAATAGGCAAGATCTATCCTTGACAAACATGGATCAACTCAAATGTGCTGAAGGTCACCTATGTCCCTGTGGATAAGGTCCATGCTGATCCCTTCCCTAGTCTTGCAGATAAATCTTGTTAGGCCTATGGGTCAATAGTTGTAGTTCTGCATGTTACCAGATTGATGTGCATTGCATATGACACAATATTTGATATTACTTTCTGTAATGTAGGTGATATATGTGTGGAAAAAGTACTGAGACATCAGGATTGTAGGTTTGCAGCTAACAAAGTTTATACAGATGCAAGATATACCTATTTGCATACTGCTTTCCATTGCACAAAAATGAGCCATATTGTTAAAATCTGACAGTTGGTATTGAGTCAGTGAAAAACACATGCTACTTAACTGACTCTGTGGCAGCAGGTGTTAATACATTGATACTTTTACTTTTTGTGGCCAGATGGTGGTACTGAGTTTGAAGCCTTTTGTCTCTCTCTCTCTCTTTTTCTAGTGTTTGGACACTATGCCACTTAGTGCAAACAAGAGAAATGGATAAAAATGAATGTCAGGTTTAGCTGTGTATATCTGGTGTGCGTGAATTGCACCAGTGCACAAACTAGCCCAACCAAGAAGCAGACAGGACCCAGACAGCTGAAAATATAAACCGTATACATTCAATTAATACTATTGGGCATTGCTCAAACCCACTAAGTGGCATGGCACTGTGGTTAACAGGGAGACCTTAAGAATGAGTCCAAGATTTTTGTTGGACTCCTAGTGAAACACCACAGTGCTGGATTGCTGCAGGGGGACTATTCTGGGTCCCAGTAAAAGTCAGAGGTTTGGAATACGTTGGCCCAGGCTACAACCAGTGTCACTGATATCCCTGGCACTGGTGATCATCAATGAAGACATCACTACAATGACCTCTGGAGGAGGAAGAGGCATACCCTCGATGCTTGGATTGAGGAATTTAGGACAAAGAACATCCACAGATATGTAAGTATCAACTCAGAGAGTACTTCTAAGGCTTAAAAGCTGAATATAGGCAAGACTGGTATTCATAAAGGTATTCTGTTCGGTTCTATTTTTTACACAGCTGCCATGGAAAGGGAGTACAATGTTAGGACCCATGGCGATAGATTGGTGATGATGATGGAGTCATGTGGTATGTATGCAGCAGAAGAATAATGTTATTGTACCATTAAAAGTTAAAGATAGCTGTTTTGGTATTTTATACAGTTGTATCAAATTGAGCATGCATTTCTCAACTGTAAAAGCAAGTGTGCATGCATTAGTCTGTAGCATAAACCAAGAGTACAATATTAGACTTTAGTCAGAGGTGGTGGGTTCAAGCACCACATTTCTCAGCTATATAATACTATTAATTCTTCAATGATGTGTAACTTAAAGGTTTAAAGTAGAAGGCCTATACCAGTGGCACATATGCCCTGCTGTAAACTGTAATCTGTATAACTGGAACACACTTATGTGCAATATATGCACATGTAAAGGAATACTTGCTGTAATCTGTAGTATAGTGTGCATCTGTTAGGAGCTGGTAGTCTTAAAAGTAATAGTTAGCTGTTAGGGGTGGTAGTCTTAAGAGTAAAGGTTAAGATAATAGAGTCAAATAATTGCATTAATGCATTGTATGTTACATATGGAGGTACTAATCTTATCTCTTTTTTTCTGTCACCCCATCCCTTATCTCTCTCTCTTTTTTGTTTGTTTTATATTATTATGCATCATAAAACTGTGGCTATGTCATCCATGTGTACCATATCATGAAATTCTCCACAGCAGAGTAGGATAAGGCTTCCCCACAGGATCTGCCTGCCCACACTCCACCAGCCCTGGCACCATTGCCCAGAATGTTTGGGATGCAAGCTGGCAGCACCACCTCTCCTGCCCCTACACTACCTGGCCCATCAGGTAGTTTTTCCCTTGAGGATAGTCCAGTGGTTCCCTCCAGGAAAAGTGGCAGAGATGGTGAGCTTATAACCCATGCTTACCTGCCAGAGATGATGTGCAGGGTTGTGTGCTGCACTGTTGGTGCAAGCCTATGCTGGATGGAAGGTTGCTCTCTCTCATTTTACATAGGAGCAGGAGAAGGAGACATTCAGAGCTCCAACCAGTGGAGGAGGGAGGTGACAGTGTTGACAGTCCAGTGGTTGAGGACTCGATTCTCACTGTCACCCAGCTTGACAAGCATGGGTTCTGGATGTCCCTACAATCACCCCATCCATGGTATCCACCAACCTCTTATGCCTATCACCACCCCTGTGTCTTGTCTTGTTTGTCTTGTCTATCTGCAATTGCTTCCTGACTTACCCAACTTACCAGACTCAGACATACCTATATCCATTCCCTAACATTCCTCTCTCTCTCTCTCTCTCTCTCTCTCTCTCTCTCTCTCTCTCAAAAAAAAAATGGGCACCTGTCCCCCCAAAAAAAGTATCCCATACATAGCTCTCTATGTTGCACATGTGTCTTCTTGACACACTTGATTCTATCAAATTGGCTATACAACATGATTATGTTGTGGTCATCCCTCTCTCTGCAGGTGACAGTCCAAATTCAGCTAATATTCTACATATATTATCAGTTTTTACTGCTGAAGAAATGGATAGTTATGGTTCTTTTCTACCTCCCTCCTAGACGTTCCTATATTTCTTTCCATTTGTTTTCCCCCTGCTTGGACCCATTTCACCACTGTCCTATCTTCCCCATTCCTTTTCTTTAATGTATTATTGTGATATGGTGTGCATTGCACACCAATGCACCAACGCACAGCAATAGTAATATGAAAGTACTTAAAAGTGTTATATTCAGTTGTACTTGAACCCAGTACCATCTGGCCCCCAAAAAGGAATGTATCACTGCATTAACTGCATTAATACATGCTGCCAAATTGGCAGTTAAGTTGCAGGTGTATTCCAGAGACTCAGTATTAACTTTCAGACAGTAGCATACACATTTCACCACTGTCCCATCTTCCTCATTTCTTTCCTTTAATGCATTATTGTATGATGGTGCACATTGCACACCAATGCCCAGTAATGGTAATACAAAAGTACTTAAAAGTATAATATTAAATTGTATTTGAACCCAGTAACAGTGCAGCCCTGTGAGGTGCCAGCTTTAATTACTGGAATACCCCCCTGGCTGCTGTGCATTCCTGGCCATAGCATCTTTAACTCTTCCCATTCTCCTATCCTGCTCTAAGATTAAGGGTCTACCTGCCTGGAGAATAAGGACCCCCACAAATATTACCAGCCACTCATCCTTAAAACTACTGAAACTTGCCATCTTAAAGTCAAAAACCCTGCTACCAAGGGAAGCAAGAAAGTATGTGTTCCCCAAACCTAGCAGTAAAGTTGTAGTTTTACTAACATAACTTCTATGTGTGTTATATTAAACATATATACTAACTATTAAATGCATAATATCCTAGTAGTTTTAAAGTATTAAAACTAGTGACTTAGCCAGGATACTCAGCAGCCATTCCCCTCTCTACTCCTTAATAAACAAACTTTCCTGTCACTATGCTGCCTCCTGCAGCTGTTATCACAGCCTTCCCTAAGTCTATAATAGCTATCTCCTATCGCTAGCTCAGCTGTAACACTATTTCCCTGTCCGGGTTGCTCCCTCTACTAGGCTTGTTTCTCACACTCCTATCTCTTTTTTCCCTCTTAGAATCTTGCAATACATAGCTCTGCTGTTTAAGATTGCTCTTACATTCCCTAGTTGATCCACCAATTTGCTTAATAACTGCACCCAGCTATTCCCCCAACTATCAGTAACACAGAATTTCCAGCTCTATACTTACCCTTTCCCTCCTGGTAGCAACCCAGCTATCAGCAGCTCACATATTGTTCTCTCAGACCCTTCTTCCTTTAGTTGTATCTCGCTAAGTTCCCCTGCGGGCTCACTCCGCTCCCCTACCCTGTCCCCAATTTCAACCTGCCCCCACCACTTCTACATTTATTCTTCCCATCCCCCTCCCATCCTCCCTAAATAACCAATAGATACCTTTCCTCCTTACTCCACCCACTTATAGCCAGCCCACTTACTTACATTCACTCTATCCACTTCCCTAATCAATTACATTCCACATCCCTTACAATTCTAAGAAAATCTGTTCGTCTTTCTAAACCCTCACTCCTGCATAGCCTTTTTCTCTGCTCCACAACTACATATAATCTTTCTCCCCTTGCACAAACATGCCTTTAATAATCCTCCACACCCACCTGGTCCCCTGCCTCCTCCTTCTTTTACTAATTCCCTTATGCTATATCACTTCATTGTCCTCCAATGCCTGCCCAATTCTACCTACAAAAATGCCCTCCATACACACCAACCTTTACCCTTTACCCTTACCCTTACTCTCACTTCCATTCTATCTCCCCTTCCCTCTTCCAGCCTAAGCCTCTACACCTATTCCACACTAAAATCTTCTCCACCTTTGCTACAAAACAGACACATAAACTAATCTTAGATCTTCCTAAATGCTTAGTTTTCAAATACAAATGGCTCAAGATTAATTCCTTCAACAACCTAGTCTTAGCCGGTGATATCCACCCCAACCCCAGTCCCAATACCATTATTAATGCCTCCTCCCTCCCTCCCTGTACCTCCCACCCTCTACAACTCCATAAAAATCTTCACAATTAACACCCAGAGTCTCAACAACAAAGTCCACCAATTTCAAGCTTGGCTAAGCCATAACAAACCATACATCCTAGCCATCTCTGAAACTTGGCTTAAACCCCCATATGTCCAATTCAGAGATCCTGCCCCCAGGATTTCACATCCTTAGAAATGACTGATTAAATAAAAAAGGTGGTGGCACTGCCTTAGTCTACTCTGACCTACTCACCTTAATTCCCCTCCAAATTCCAATTTCTCAATTCAATAACACTGAACTTACAGCTGGACTACTAAAACTGAACAAACATAAAAACATCTGCTTTATTGCTCTATATATATCTCCTGGTAACAATATCTCTATCGAAGATATTCTCCACTGGGCATCTACTAACATTAAATATGAAACCTACATTCTAGGTGATGTAAATATTGACTGGAACAAGGTCAATAGTCCCTCTCCATCCATATCCATTAACCTCTATAACTTAGCTCAAACAATCTACCCTATCACTCGACCTAACAAAACTAACCCCCTGGATCTACTATTGACTGGATCCTAGTCTCTGATCCAAATAAAATAACCAACTCTGGCGCAATTCCTGATTCCATTAGTGACCAATTCCCAGCTTTCATTCAGCATGCAACTAACTCTTCTCCTCACCAGCACCAATACATTCTTACTCGCAACCTTAGTAACTTTAACCCCACAACCTTCTCTAATATGCTTAAACAAATGGACTGGCAAATTCTAAAAACCCTCCCACTTGACAGTGCTACAGACTACTTCGACTCTGTCTTCCTAGACACCCTAAATTCTGTAGCCCTACTAAAAAACAAAATAATAAAAAATAATACAGCTCATTGGCTATCCAAGCATACTAAACAAATTATGCTTCAAAGAGACAAATTGTGGAAGCTTTACCAAAAAATAATAACCTGCCAAATACCTTCCTTCAATATAAACAACTTCATAACCATGTGAAACAGCTAATCACCAAGGATAAAAAAACCCTACTATATTAGGCTCCAGTCTAATAACAACAACATCCCTAACAATTCTAGAACTCTATTAATTCACTTCTTAATCCTGGCTCCAAGAATAATCCCTGTCCTGATGCTAGTAAATTAGACCTTGAAATCAGCTCAGATTTTAATTAATTTTTCATAGAAACAATATCAGACCTAACCAAGACATTCCCCAACAACAACCTTCCAGTCTCTCACTCTTCCCCATCTAATTCCCCTAATAATCACACCCTTATGTTCAACCTCAAACCTGTCTCTACTAACTTTATAAAAAAACTTCTATGCAAACTTAAACCTTGCTCTAATGCTCCTGACAATATTCTTTCCTCTTTCCTAAAATGTGCTGCTGACAGTATAGCTCTCCCAATCAGCATCATTATTAACAGATTTTTAAAGGAATCATACGTCCCCAAACTCTGGTGCTCAGCTTATATTCTTCCTCTCCACAAAGGAGGCAAAAACACCAATATTTCAAATTTCCACCCTATTGCACTACTCTCACCAATCACTAAAATCCTTGAAAAGTGCGTTCACCTCCAACTTATGCCTTTTTTAACCCAAAATAATCTTCTTACACCTACCCAACATGGCTTCCGCCCAGGTCACAGCACCATAACTGCCCTACTGTCTTTCCTAGAAACTATCAATCAAGCCCGAGATTCTGGACACCTGGTCTCTACGGTATTGCTAGAGTTGTCCAAAGCTTTCAATACTGTTTCCCACAAACACCTCCTCTCTCATCTCTCAAATCTTCATCTCTCACCAAGTACTTTATCCTGGTTCTCCAGCTACCTATCAAACACATTACAGTCAGTCAAATGGAAAAACTCCACTTCCCCCTTCTTAGCTACTCCTACTGGTGTTCCTCCGGGATCTATCCTAGGGCCAATGCTATTTAACATCTTTATTAATAACTTTTACTCTGCAATTCCTGATGCCAAAATCATTCAATACGCAGATGATTCTACCTTGGTCTGCTCTGCCTCTAACCTTTCTGAATTGCTCACTAAAACTCAAACTGCTTTTTCAACCACCGAAAACTGGATGCACCAAAACCACCTCTCTCTCAATGCCAATTAATCTAAAATGTTACTGTTCGCCCCAACAAAGACTCTCTATAACAAAGATACTTTCAGAGTCCTGAGTCAAACCAAGTCACCTATAGATGTGGTTCCATCCGCCAAACTACTCGGCATTACTATAGATGAATACCTTAAGTTCCACATCCACATTCTGCAAAATATTAAGAGAACCCACCAAAAACTTTGTATGCTATACAGGAATAATCACTTTCTCTCACACTCTACTAGGCACACTCTGGCCACTACCTATCTTCTACCCTCCTTACTATACGGAGCTCCTCTCCTTACCAGCCTGTCCTCCTCTATCACCTCCAAACTAGAAAGCTGCTATAATAAAATCTCTAAATTTGCCACCAAATCCAAACATTCCACCCATCATTGCCGCAACCTACAATCTCTGAATTGGCTAGAACTCCCAAACTACCTAAACTACCTCCATCTCACCACTGCTCATAGACTCATATTTCACCCTTCTAAATGTCCAGCTCTAGCTAATATCCTTCCCCCTTACACCCCTAATAGAACTCTCAGATATGAACATCAAAACTTGATAGCTATCCATAAGCCCAAACGTCCTGCTGGCCAACTCGTCCTCTCTTTCACACTAGGTAAAAAATGGAATTCTCCCCCCTCCACTTTAAGAACTATACCAAACTCAGAAAACTACAAAACCCAGCTTTTCAAACACCTGTCCACTAAATGGAAATGTACCTGCCTTCACCCTACCTAAATTCTCCCAACTACTTGCCCATAAAATGTTTTTGTTTCTTCTCTCCCGGGTTCGTAAGCTCTCTAAATCTCCCATATCTTGTTTTTCTGTGACTGTATCCAAGCTTTCTTCAATTCCTAGAGCTACCTAACCCTCATCACAACTGTGTAAATTTTGTAAATAGTTTCATACTTTAAATGTGTGCTTGTAAATGTTTTAGATTTCTACTTTAAAGGTGTGTATGTAAAGTGTTTTCCCCACATACTATGCAATGATTGCTCTCATAAATGAACCTGTATAACCCTTAAGATCATCTACAATGATGTTTGTCTGACTATTGTGCAACACTGTATGTGCCTTTGTTGCAATTTGTTCTAGATAATGTATCTTTACATTTCTGTATTACTATATCTGTACTGTATACTGTATTTGGAGCTTTTCTCCCCGGGCCTCCACTGAAAACGGGTCCCTTGGGCCCAGTGGACTTTCCTGGTAATCAAACTGGAAACAAAATAAATAAATAAATAAAGTATCACTTCCTTAACTGCATTACTACCTGCTGCAACAGAGTCAGTTAAGAAGCTGGTGTATTCTACAGACTCAGTTCTAACTGGCATACTTTAGCAATGCTGCCACTGGAATAGTTACATGACCCTCTTTTATTTGCTAATCATTCTTAAGATCTCCCTTTGCCCATCATGCAATGCTGTGCAAACAAGATAAGCATAGCCAAAACGTCTATTCATTCCTCTGTTTCCTGTGATTGTGCTAAGATCTGTGTTGCACAAACAATGGCCAAAAAATTATAAAATAATAAAAAACTGACAGAGAAAGAACAGTCTTCTCACAAATGACAAGGAGGTTGAATGTTAATGAACCAGAACCTGTGAACTGTGCACTGCTTACTTTCATTTCCGACCTTGACAGACATACATGTAACACTTTGTAAGTCTAACCTGACACACCTACCTGATGTAAGCATTCGCAGTTGTCATCAATTAAACACAAACACTGAGAAAGTGTCTGCACTATGTTTACATTTGCTACACGGAGTCATGAATTTGGAATTCAGCAATTCTAATGAGTTCAGACCTCAAGACGGCAACCATGTAGCTTGGGAAACTGAAGGGGAGCTGAACTGTTTATGTGTTGAACACAGAAGAGAGGATATTACTTTGGGATATATCTGCACCGAGGAGTACTGATTTTTAGATTATATGACTCCATTTTGTCAGCTACATATTGCATATGCTGACATGTAAGTATGGGTAGTCTAATAGTTTTTATATTTATTTTGATTACCATGCACTTTTACACTTTTATCTATCTGCATTACTTACAAGTGTACTTTTCATTTGGGGGTGGGGAAGCAAAGCTGCATTTCTGTTATGGCACAAAAAGGCATTACATTGTTATTATTACTCTCCTTTTGTTGCATCCAGTCTGTATGTTCTATACAAATCTCCCACCTTTTACGTTATATTCTGTCCATGTAGACTCCTTTCCGTGGCTGCATTCCAAAAGTTTTGGAATTCGCAGGAAAAACTTACATGGAATCTAAACAGTTGCTTTATGCCTTGTTGAATAGCTCCACCGTGTTGTATTGGTTGATTGGCATGCTGTTCAGCTGCTTATGCTGTAATTTGCAGGCCATGGTGTTTACCTTGTTTGCGCAAATGTGTGCACCTCCACATGGTGCTTACTGAATCTAAAAGTTTTCTTGCCCATGTGTGCATCGCACCACTATACGCAGACAGTGGAGAATGACTGTGTAGGTGTTATTGAATCCCCCGACTGTTTTGCTACTTTTGTTTTTTACTGATTATTCTCCATAGCTTTGCAGGGAATCGAGCACTATTTTTAGCTTGACAATGGAACAATATACCAGTACCTCATTTGGATCTTCTTTTGGCCACAGAAAGAAAAAGATTATTAAGCAGTCTTTGCTACTATGTCAGACTGGTAATTTGTTTTACCTGCAGGTGGGTGACTCTGTAGTAGCCAAACCTAGTTACTTAGACCAGTCATCTTTTTCCTTAGATAAGAGCTGAATTGGGTTCTAGGCAGGGTAATGGATCAAAACTCCCCTGCGGCCATTCACTATCCCATTACTTGTCTCTCTCTCTCCCTCTCTCTTTCTCTCTCTCTCTCTCTCTCTCTCACACTCTCTCCACAGTTACCAGAAACACTGTTCAGATCTGTCAGTATACAAACTATTTTCTTCCTTACTTCTACAATGATTACAAATATATGGATTTAATTTAAAACTTTTATTTCATATTTAATAGTGCAAACAAAGATAGCCATTTGCTAAACAAAACACTATAGTCTTACTGTGAAAACAGACTTAGCATGAGCAACAGTAAATGTCTCTGCCCTTAAAACTCACATTTATTGAAACTGCATTGAAACCCACATGCACTTAAAATGCATCTGTCCAGAGGCAGATTAAGTGTACCTTTAGGCTGTTTTTCAACCATGAGCCCCCTGCACATATTTTTAGGACCATGCATACATGCATGTGTTCTTTGATTCACCTTCCTGGTTGTATTAAATTATATTTCTTGTTTAAAAAAGCAACATTTGTTCAAGAGTGTTCTAAATTTGTAGTTTTTTCAGTAAGCAGTTAAACAAAATGTATGATCCAACAATGATACTACTACCCATTTCAGAACATTTCAAACATAAGAGGCAACTCAAACTGCTATCATTATAATCTGACAATATCAGTCAATATACACAATCTCCAGAGAAGTAAAAGCTGTCTAATTCCACATTAAAGACAACAATTACTAATGCAGGAGTTGCTGCCGGTAAACAACTTTATATTTCACTGCTTCATCTGCAAATGCAGTGCCTGCTGCCCTTGAAAAATAAATTGCCTATGTTACATTCAAAAAAATGGTGTGCTGGTGATATGCAATAGGAAATGGCTGGCAAACCAACAACAGACTCACAGATATTAGGCCTTCTCATCCAAAGGATGGCATACGCAGGAGTGCAGCACCCCCCCCCATGTTGTACTGTAGTGTCTGCAATCAATCTACCTGGTGAGGAAAGAGAACCCACAGCCTTCTGCACCAAAAGCAAATGTGCTGCCTGCTGCAACACTGACAATGTCTGCAAGTGAAACAATTGTGAAGCTCTATAACTGATATTGATAGACTAAACCCTTAGTGATTTTCAGAAAAATATGTAAAACTCAAGGAAAACTGGTAGTTAGTGTGGAGTTTTAGGGCACTTCCCTACCAATAATTAAGGCTCAGGGGTTGACACTGAGCAAAGTCACTAATGTGGGAATTTCACACACACACACACACACACACACACACACACACACACACACACACACACACACACACCTTGTTGCCTTGCCAACATCAAAATCTCCCATGAAGATGTTTATTGTTGACTCTGTTTCTCTAATTATTCAAATGAAATCATACAGGTATGCTAGGATATCTGGGTCTGTCTTTCTCTTTGTTGCCAACTTCAGAAATCTTCTATGCAGACGTTTAGGACAACATCCTAACACCAGGGTTTCTGGGCCTGTATGTTTACAGAAGGGATTTTATGAGTTTGTGATTTTTGCATGGAAGGGATTTTTTTTCTTTTATGTAAGTGAAGTGGGACCCCTAACAAATATGGGGCCTAGGCAGCTGCCTAGGTCATCAAGTGCTAGATCTACAGCCACCATGGATCAGGGTTTGACATTAACCTCTGAGGCTGTTGGTGTGATTGGCAAGGGACAGACACTTTTGTCAGCCTTGGAAAAGGGGCAGGGAAAGTACCCATAGTTAGCTAGAATGTTGTGTATACTATACCCGGAGAAATCATTGATAGCAATTCTGGGTCTGTTTCTTCAGAAATTCACACAGATAACTAAAGATTTGCATTCTTCTTCCTCAGTTACTCTAGACAGGAGATACTTATTCGGCTTGGCTCTGAGTCATGTACAGGATCTTGATTCCTCTTTTAAAACTGCTTCTGGTAAAAGGAAAAGGGATTCCTCTTTTGTTGAAGTAGGGGAATGTGAAGGACAGATACATTGTTTCCCCTCAGGTTTCTGATTCAGATTCTGAGGAGAGAGTGATATCTGACTTTTCCCTGTGAGGAGTTCTGTTTCTCTGAGACTATTTCCAGGATGAATCAATGTTTCAGTGGGAAAATAGTGAAGTTCCTCAATCTTTCAGAAAATCTTATTTCTTACAATTGGATTTTCAGAACCTTCACATATTCCAGTGGTTTTGTCTGTTTCAGAAGGTATGTTTATCACAGCCTGCAATTTTCCTGGCAGTCAGCCTGCTGCCCCTAAAAAGTAGATGATATAAGTTTCCACAGTCTTTCCAAGTTTTGTATACACTAATCCCAGACCTGACCCAGCAGCTATAGCTTTAGTGAATCCAGCTACTACTAACACTTTGTTAATTGTATTTCCTCTCCTTCTGACAAGAATGGGAAGACTTATGACAACTGTTGGGAAAAACTGTATATTGAAGTTTATCCTGGATAGATGTCAGAGTATGAGGAATGTTTTGGTGGTATTTTCCTCTTGTGAGGAAAACTCAGCTTTGTAATAATTTACTTCCAGGACTGTTGTCACTGGAATTGTTTTAAGGAAGTTTGCCCAGCTGCATTTTCTGAACCACCTAGAAGTTGTCAAAAATGAAATTTTGAATTCTCCCTTGGATAGAGACTTAGTTATTTCTCTGCTGCAGAAGTCATCAAAGAATGTGATGACAGGGGAAAGCTGATTCAGGGAATCTCTCAGATTTTTAGCCCTATTCCTCTAAGTTTTCCAAGAGATTCTCTGCTCCTCTATTTAACTTTGACAAAACCAAAACAAACAGCCCCAGAAGAATGTTGTTAAGGAGATGTTTATAAAGCAATAGCAGGGAGGTTCCAAAAAAGTTGGAATCTTGCAGAACAAATGACAGTCCAAAAAGAGAGAATAGCTGTATGAGGGACCCCCTTCTACAGTCACTTAATTTACCAAATAGCCTGAATCTCTCTTTGTCAGCAGATTGTTTCAGACAAATGGGTCTTGAATGTGGTTCACCTAGGATACAGATAACAATGTGAAGTAGTAAATTCCTCCTCATCTATCAGACTAAACATATCTTGTCTCAGAGGAAAATAAAAGCTGTCTCCCTCCCCTTTTCAGAGAAAGATTTTATTCAAGTATGTTTCTGGTGCCAAAGAAAGAAGATTCTTTTGAACCAGTCTTGGATCCTTCTTCAACGAGCTTGTGATAGTTCCCACAGTTCACAATTCTTTCACTTCACAACCTGTAACCTGTTCTTCCTCATTTGAGTTTCTTAGCGAACTTAAATATAAAATGTGCATATCTTCACATTCCTATTCTCCCAGAATTCAAGTTTTACTTATGGTTTTATGTGCCTGGATCATATTGTGACTTCTTTGCCTTACCATTTGGACTATCCACTGTTCCAAGAGTGTTCACAAAGTGTCTATCTACTGTGATATCCTACTGCAGAATGCAGGGTATCCATGTTTCCATATTTAGATGACTTGCTTATCTTTGTAGAGTATTTTTCAATGTGTCAAGAATGTCTCCATTGGGTAAGGTATTCCAAGAGAATATACAGAAGTTTTTTCTGACTCCTTTTCACAACATTGTTTTTCTTAGGTTGCTGCTATACACCTCAGCAAAAATAACTTTTATTCCAGAGGAAAATAATAGATCTATATTTAGAACTATTCCTGGAGTCCTTCTGTCTCAGTGAGCAAATTCCTCAGGATTCTGGGTCTTGTGACATCCATGATTCTCATGATACCTCTTGCAAGACTCCACATGAGAAGCATACATTGGTATCTGAAATCTGTATGGTTCAGGTATCAACACCCAATGACTTTTAAAATTCTAGTGCTGGTATTTGCAAAAAAAGAGATCATGAGGTGAAGACATCATATTTTACATAACCCAGGTCTACAGTTATTCCATCCTGCTCTAAAACAGTTAGTCACAAGGAAGCCTCAGACTGTACTTGGGGGGGCAGTATCAGTGGAGATTAAAAGTGCAACTGACCAAAAGAGATAAACATAAAAGAAATGCTAGCTCTTATAAATGGTTGCAACTCTTGGAATCATCTCTAGTCTGCAGGGCCACTACATGTATTTATAGACAACCCCACAATGAAGAGCTACATAAACAAGCAAGTTCTTAAACCCTGAGCTGACTAGCCATGTTAGCATGGGATAGAGCTTTATCGCACAACCTCACTATATTGGCATCTTACATTCTATTAGAGTAATACTGTGTGGCAGACAAGCTGAGTAGGACCAGGGCAGACCCTCATGAATGGAATCTGAATCAGTGGGTCTTCCAATATTCGGTCCATCTATGGGGAACACCTCAAGTAGTCCTTTTTGCTTCCTCTCTAAACAATCAGCTAGCAAAATTCTGTTCCAGGACTCCAGACAAAAAGGCCTAGAAGACAGATGCCTTATCTTTCCCTTAAGCAGTAATGTTCCTGTATGCTTTTCCGGCATTTCCACTGATATCCAAGGTATTTGTAAAGATTCAGAAGGACTTCCCATTGATCATTGTGTTGACTCCTATTTGGCCCAGGCAACAATGATTATTCCTTCTTTAGGAAATAGCCAGGAGCATTTACCACAAGCTTCCTTACAGACTGGATCTACTTGCAAAAGATCATGGCTGTTTGATATAGCCTGACCCTAAATAACTGCAACTGACTACCTACATGATAGGGTTTTAAGTACCACTTTTCTGAGGGTGTACAGCAGGTATTAATGGAGGTGAGAAAGCCTGCTTGTAGAAACTCATATATTAGCAAATGAAAAAAGGTTTTCTAGTTAGTACCAACAAATGAACCAGCACCCATCCAGGTCTAGTGTTTTATGTATTTATTCAGTTTCGTAACCAGGGTAGAGCCACTGATCGAATGTCATTCTCATCCCGGACAAATATAAATGGCAGTAGACAAGCAGGTTGACAAAAAGTACAAACAAAATGTTGTGCAAAGATAGCAATAAATAAATAACAGTAATAATAATAATAATAATAATAATACAGTACACTGTGATAGGAAGGGATGGTTAGAGTAAGGAGGGAATAGGTTTAAAAGACAGCAAACGTAAGACACTGGCACACAAAAATTATCTGTATACAATATATACAATGTGGAAAATATGTCACTTATTAGTACAGGGAAATAATGTGAGGAAGACTAATGTGCCTGACTGATGAAGGGGAGAGTGGGGGATTAGGTGATGCATCCAGAGAGAAAACATTAGCATGATATTATGGGTATGACTTGTGGTCTTTAAGATTTGTATGAGGGGATTCCCAGACTTTGGGGCCTAGGATGGAGAGGACATCATTAGTGTGATTAAATCTGGTTTTGGAACATTCTAGAAGTGCACTAGAGTAGTTAAGCCTCTTAGACTGTAACTGGGAGGTCATTTAAACATAATCTATTTCTCTGGTTATACAGTATTTGTGTCACTTACTATCTCATGGACTGTCTCACTCCTCTATCAAGGTTCATCTCTCGACTGTTTCAGCATGTCTGCCCATGGATCCCCCTCATTCAATGCAGAGTCATATGAAAATGTTTTTGAATGGGGTTCTGCATAAGTAGCCTCATAGAAAAACAGTGGTTCCTCATTGGGAATCTTAATTTTGTGTTAGAAAAGTTAACACTTGCTCCATTTAAATCAGTTCATCAGATTGACTTGAGGTTCTGAGCATGGAAAACAGTCTTACCCATTGCTCGGACCAGTGTTAGAAGAATATCAAAGTTGAAAGCTTTTATGTTGGTTTAACTTTATTTTGTTTTCCATGAAAATAGGGTTTCCTTGAGAACTAATTCTTCTTTTATGTTAAAAGTTGTATCTGATTTTACATTAAACCAATTTATCCATCTCCCTATCTTCTTTCCAGAATCTAAAAATGAGTGAGAAAGGATACTTTCATACCTTGGATGTCTACAGACGACCCAGGTACTTTATTGACAGAAGGAAATTTTTCAGAACTTCTGATCAATTGTTCAATTCTTGTGAAGGTAAGAATAAAGGACAACTTATGTCAAAGCAGACTACTTCCAAATGATTATGTAAGGCTATTACCTTTTGTTATTCCCACCACAACAAAACTATTTTAGGCAGGACCATGGGCTCATTCTCTCAGGGCCCTGGCTTCATTTATGGATTTTTGAAAACAGTTGAATTGTAGAAGCATTCTAGAAGCAGCGACTTGGTCCTCTTGGTCTACTATACGTTCTTTTACAAAGCACTATAAACTAGATTCCTTCACCAGATCTAGAACAAGCTTTGCTTGGACCATTCTCCAGGGTCTCCTGTATATGTTTGTGTTTTAGACTTCCCCATAGAAAAACTGCCCTCCTAACTTTTACAGATAAAATAAATAAAGCCAGGGATAGCGGTAAACTCATATCTTTCTTATTCCATGACTTATATCATGACATCACTATGTCTCATAAAAAACCCATACTACATCTGTCCACAATTTGTATCTCACAACCTACTCTTCAGTGATTTAGTATTTACTTGTCAGAACGTTACCAGGAAGTCAAAAGGAATTCTGCCCTTTCCCCTTACCTACCCACCAATGCAGGTGTTCCACAGGGCTCTGTCCTTGATCCTCTTCTACTTAATATCTTCATAAACAATCTTCTTACTTCGGTACAACAAGCATCCCTTGTAAGGTAAGCAGGTGATTCCACCCTTATTTGCCTCTCAGACAATCTAGAAAATGTAAAAAAGGCTACACAACATTCCCTTAACTCTATTGAAAAATAGGTTTGTAACTACCAACTACTTCTTAATTCAAAGAAGGCAAACTCATTTTATTTTTACCAAAATCACTTAGAGAAGCATAACTCTAAACTCACATCCTTAAACAATATGCCAGTTGAAGTAGTGTCCCACACAAAACTGCTGTGGGGTACAATAGATGACAACCTCAAATATGACCTCCATATACACAGCAATATAACATAAAACTTGCAAAAACTAGGAATGCTGTATGAAGCCAAAACAATTCCTTACTGCATACAACAGAGTCACTCTTGCCAGTACCCGCCTACCTGCTCCCCTTTCTATTATATAGCTCTTCCATCTTAACCTACCCTCAGGCCACCCTAAAATCTAAACTAGAAGAGTGTTACAAAAAGTTTACTAGATATGCAGCTAATATAAGTCACAGAACACGTTACTGTTCTGCACTAAAACCTCTAAATTGGTTAGAATTTTCCCACCAACTAAATTATACTCAAATTTTCTTAACAGATAAAATAAAATACAATCCCATTTCCTGCCCAGCTATATGTACAATTCTCCACTGTTACCTCCCAAATCATCATCTTTGATCTTCTGGCAAAAAAATCTACTTGGATCCATAAGCCTTACAAAAACTGAGGTCAGCGTCTGTACTCACACTGCAACAAAAGTATGGAATATGATTCCCTGCACCAATCAGGGCAATAGGGCTCCGGACTGAGAGATAAGTCAACAAGCAAAGGAGAGCAGTATTGTTGAAATTGAATTCATCCTCAGGTCTTGGTGAGTGCCTTCATGAGGGGACCCTGTTTTTCACAAAATCTCACCAAGATGGCATTGATATACAGATTGCATTTTATATAGCATATATCGTGTACAGAAGTAGGTCAAAAATTAAAAGAGATAGCTGGATACACAAGAATGACAAGACTGAGGATAAAAAAGTGCCCAAACCTGGTAGGCGCACTGATGCCAGTACTGGAAAAAAATGATAGTGTAGAATACTCAAAATATGGAAACATTCCTACAATGTGGCCAGGACAGGTCCAGAGGAGAATGGCTCCCCTTTTGTAGAAGGAAGTAGTAGTCCACAAAAATCACAAAAACTGATAGGCTAAAGAAGTGCCATAAAGATGATAGAGTGGACTATTGAGGATAAGAAAGAAATTATGTATTGTTACTATTATGCAAAAAGCCCAGAATTTTCGAACACAAGATATACAAAAAGATTATGAGAAATTAGAGGAAAGAAAAATACTTCCACAAGAATAACTGGCAGAAGCTTCAATTATCAATTTGTGTTCATTAATACAACAGATTTGTGAAAACATTATATAGACCAAGAAACTTTGATCTGTTTGGAAAAAGAAGCATCTGAGGATGTGTAAAAAATATAATCAACAAAGCCTAGAGATTTTTGAAAAGTATAAAAAAGAGCTATGGACATGGGAAAGAAAGAGATTTGATATGGTGCAATATTTATGCAATGTCAAAAGCCAAATTAATCAATACAAAAAAGGCAGACCCAAAGATATTTGAAGAGAAATACAGGCAAAGGCATCTAGATATGGACAATTTTAAAATAAAAAATAATATCACAAAGAGGGAGTGTAGAAAAGAAGATTAGTAAAGTAGAAGTTAAAAAAATAGAAGTTGAAGTTATGGAATGTCAGTGAAGTGAAGGATTTGGTGTAGAAGGTCTAACACAGGTTACATCACAGCATGATGGAATGAGTTCCCAAAGTAAGGAAAAACAGGGAGATCAGGAGACATCTGAAGATGAAATATGGACATGGGAAAGAAAAAGAGATTTAATGCGGTGTAATATTTATAAAAAGGAGAAAGCAAAACTAATCAATACAAAAAGAGCAGCACTGAGGATATTTGAAGAGAAATACAGGCAAAGGAATCCAGACATGGAAAACTTTACAATACAAAAAAGAGGAAGACAAAGAGGAAAAGTAGAAAAGGAGATTAGTAATGGAGAAGTTAAAGAAACAGAAACTGAGGTTATGGAGTTCCTGCAAAGTGAAGGATTCAGTGTAGAAAATCTATTTCAGAAAGCACCACAGCAGGATAGAGCAATAAACATTCAAATTAAGGGGAAACCAGTGGAATGGAAAGCAATTGGTCAGTTGCCATATGAAGATATTTTGGAGCCTTTCACAGGAAACCAGTATAAATATTCACTTGAAGCTGGGCAGCAAGGGAAGGAGCAGGAAACTGTGGCAACTGTGACACAGTCAATGATGAGGAGTGATAGGCTAGTGAGTTCCCATTTGACAGCTCAACAGATGACATAGATAAATGGAAAGGAAAAGTACAAAATAAGCAATTTGTTAATGCCCCAAAAAAGTTTTATAGAGAATTAGGAAACAAGGTAAAAGGAATTGAAAGACCACCAAAAAAAAAAGAAGAAATAGATACATTTTGGAGAAGTATTTATGAAGATCCTGTGGAACATAACAAAGACGGTATGTGGATAGAAGAAGTAAAAGAAATAATAATAAGTTCAAAGATACAGGATATGAAATGAGAAGAAGTAACAGCCAGAGAGATTGAAACAAACTTAAGAGAAGCCTCTAATTAGAAAATCCCAGACCCAGATGCAGTACCTAACTTCTGGTTAAGAGTATTAACATCTTTGCACGAAGATTTAGCCATGAGTACGAACTGTTTATATGTGCACCCCAAAAAGACACCGACCTGGCTAACAACAGGAAAAACAATGGTCCTACTTAAGAGTGAACCTGCAAGCTACTCTAAAAATTATAGACCAATAACTTGCCTTCTGACAACGTATAAACTATACACTGGAATTGATGCCGACAAAGTTTATAGTCATTTAGAAGAAAACTCAATTATGGCAATAGAACAAAAGGGCAATAAAAGAAAGTCATATGGAACAAAGGATCATTTGTTGTTAAATCAAGTCATACTGGAGAATTATAAAAAGAGGAAGAATCTAAGTATGGTATGGATTGACTACAAAAAAGCATTGACGGTATCCTACATTCATGGATAAAAGAGTGCTAAAAAGTGTGTAAGATACACCCTACACTGATAAACTACATCACAGCCACCATGAAACAGTGGCAAACCACTTTCCAGTTAAGCCATGATAAAGGACAAATTATTATTCCAGGGATAAAAATCCAAAGGGGGATATTCCAGGGTGCCTCTCTGTCACCATTGCTCTTTTGTCTTGCCTTTAACCCATTAAGCTGTCTGATTAACAGATTAGGTCATGGCTATAATTTGGCTCCCAGAAAGCAACAGAGTGTAAAGACTTCTCATTTTCTCTTTGTCAATGATTTAAAACTGTATAGCTCATCAGATGAGGAACTGAAAGCACAACTGCAAGTAGTCAAAACTTTTTTAGATGATACAAGAATGTCATTTGGTCTTGATAAATGTGCAAAAGCAACCTTTAAAACCGGAAAGTTGCAGGGCCAAGAAAACATCAGCTTGGAACAAGAATGTGATAAAAAAGAACTTGAGCAAGATAAAGTGTATAAATATTTGGGAGTTGATGAAGAATCAACAATAAAATATGAACAAATGCAAAATAAACTTAGTAAGGAATATTTTAGAAGACTTAAATTAATCCTGAAAACAGCACTGACATCTAGGAACAAAATTCAAACTATAAACCAATTTGCTTTTCCTGTCCTAACTTACAGTTGTGGATTGACTGACTGGCCCCAAAAGGTGTTGGATAGATTAGACAGGAAAACAAGAAGGATGCTTCATGCTTACCAAATTATTTATAAAAAAACAGCGCATACCAAGATTATATATTCCCCTTTCAAAAGGAGGTATGGGTCTACTTGAAATTGATTACATGTATAGATCTGCAATCGTGGGACTGCATACATATCTGCTGACCTCACAAGACCCAGGCATAGTGAAAGTTGTGAAATATGAGGAGAATAAATCTAAGATGACGTCCCTTCTTAGTCTAGCAGAAGCATAGTGGGGTCAAGCTGGAATGGAAATGAAACCAAAAGTAGATAAAAATCAGGTAGCAATTGAATGTGCCAAAAAACAAAAGAAAGAATATAAAACTGAAGGATCAGATGAGAATGCAAGAAATGTGGAAAATGTATATATGTAGTTGCAAGGATAGAATACTCCTGGAAAAACCTCATGTTGATCAGGATTGAATGCAGGAATGGTTAAGGAGACACAAATTCAAACCAAAAGATGAAAGGTTAATATTGATGGCCCAAGATAGTGGGCTACATACACATTGGTTTACAAAGTCCATTGAACACGTGGGAGAAACAGACAAATGTAGCGTTTGTAAAGCAGAAATGGAAACAGTCACATACCTTGTTGCTGGTTGTGGTATACTAATGGTAGAAGGATTGTATATTGAAAGACATACTAATGTGGCAAGACTGTTGCACTGGGGATTGTGCAAACATTATAATACTGAAGTAGCTGAAAACCACTGGAAACATGAGATCACCCATTACAGACAGTTCAAAAAATAGATGCGAGAAAACCAGATAGAGTGGTCCATGAAAAGACAAAAGTAGCACTGATCATTGAAATCAGTACACCCAGTGACTACAGTGTATTGCATACAGAGAAACACAGAGTCAGAAAATATCAGGATTTGCAAGCAGAAATGAGACCAATGTGGAAGAAAGATATCCAGAATGTTCCAATAGTAGTAGGAGCAGTGGGTTTTATAAAAAAAGAATCTACAATCCTATTTAGATATGTTACTAATACATGTAACTCCATACGAATTGCAGAAGGAGTCATTATTGGGCACATTGTGGGTGCTGCAAAGAGCACTTCTGGCTGACATCAAAGACTGAAACAATACTAATTTCATGAACTTGAATCATACTTTGACTTAGGAATGGGGTCCATTCCCGTCATGGTATTAAAACCCCCCAAAATTAGGAGAAATTAAAAAAGAGTAAGGCAATAAATAACATTCATTTATTTAAGCTGCAACTAAAAGAATTCCTGTCTGACCCCTCTCTTTACACTTGCTGTTCTCCTGGCTAATAATTTCAACTCCTGCTCCTCTAATACATACTATATACGTCCTATGTGTCCTTTTCCTGGATTTTATTTCTCTTACACTTATTTCCCTTACTCTTAACCTTGCCTTTACTCTTTATTTCTCGTCTCCCATATCTACTCCACTTATAAGCTCTAACAAATGTTTACCTCCCGTTCTGCCCTCCCCCTCTCTCTTCCTTCTTATCTACTGTTTGAGTGTTCCGCTCTCACATTTGAATTATGAGTGACTAATCAACCCACTTGCTTATAACATCTCAACATGTTTTAGTGTTTTGTGATATTGTGTTTATTTTGTTTTAGTGGTGGTATATGTGTATTATTCTACATGTCGTATTTGTAGTAATATTTCTATTAATTTATGTATTTACAGCATGTCCATTTTGATCTATGTATATGCATCTCCTGTTCTTTTATCTGTGAATTCTTTCTCCATGGGCCCCTGCTGAAAATGGATACAATTACCCAGTTGGACTTCCCTGGTAAGTAAAGTTCAATAACTAACTAACTAAATAAATAAATAGAAATGGGGATCTCCATATCCTTAGTATCCAAGGTGCTGGAGAATGGAAGTGAGGGGTCAAGATATGAGAGAATCCCCACCAGCAGCTGTGTGAAATGCCATTGTTTATTTGGATATGTCACTGATGATGCACATGACACATAATCAACCCCTCACACTGCAAGATTGCAAGATGAGGACAACATGGGGTGTAGATAGCAGATCAATTGTCCATAAGTTGGATGGTACAGTGCAGCAAACGTACTTTAGTGTGGAAGATACTAGCAGATGAGTTAGGGCACCCACTTTTATATGGGGAGGGATATTCTCTAAATATATTTGTTCATTCTCTTATTTCTCTTTAATTGTTTTCTCTTACATTTCATAGGTGATTGTTTTACAGCCATTGTTAAGACATCTCCATAGATTACAGTAGTTGTATATGGCAAGGCTGTGAAGCTTAAGTATGTGGTTGTTGAAATCACTTCCAAATGTGCTTTGACACATTTAAAATTTCCAGGGCTAACAATGCCACCTTTATAGGCTGTGATGGCAGATTCAGCCAGTGATCTGTTTGGGAGCAGCTCTACCACTCGTATCATCATGATACGTATGGCCATACTGTAGCATGCCAAAGCAGATCAGCAAGCAGAGACAAGTCTACAATGATTGTGTCTCATGCAGTAGGACATTCTCCATCAGATTACTTGTATTCTGCCAGACAGACATATTTGTAAGGCCATAATGGAGCCTTTGATAACATGGCAGGTGTGCAGCTGGTGTTGGGACATGCACATCTAAGGCTGTGAGGAACATCAGACCAGATATGGGTCATACATGCATGCAGCAGACTTTTTGAGGACCGTGATGAGGAGATTTACAGCTAAAGCTTGGGCACTTTTGCTGACAATAGGGAAACCTTGGAGGACAGTGTGCATTCCCAGCTCTCAATGGTCTGTGCACTAGAATGAGTGGAGTGGATTCTGACCAAGCATTCGACTGTGATAGAAAAGTGGCAAGATGCTGTAATTGTCCAGCTGTACAAACAAATGGCAGATCTTTGATGTATTGGTCATAAACTTCACTGGACCAACCTGCCTATCATTTCCATATGACATATGTTGTCCGATGCACCTCAAGGGAACAGCAGCTGGAAGCATATACCACAATGGACCCAACTACATGGTGGCCACTTGCTATTGGCTTTGAGGAGTCAGCAGTGCAAAGTAGCATGCTTTGGGTGATCATTAATGTCATGTGGCAAGGCAACTACGTATGGGTTAAAACTCTGTGGGCAATGGGTTGGGATCAATGCTCATGACCAGCACTTTGGGCATTGTACAGTGTAAGGCTTTATATCACAGTAGGTAACCCATCTACATTTCACACCATCACACCATTACACAGCTTACACACCAACAGTATTGGCAAGACCACACTTTCAGATTCCTCAGTAGAGCTAACCATACATGACAAACCTTCAGATGCTGCTGTGCAAAGTTCCCATGTTTACTTCAGGCTCTGGGAGCAGTACATATATGTGGATCTCACATGCAAGGACAATTGGTAGATGATGCTGAGCTTTATCTTGTAAAATCACCTTACTCATCTGAATATACATATATATATATATATATATATATATATATATATATATATATATATATATATATATATATATTTCACAGAATTTATATATACAGTGGATATAAAAAGTTTAGACATCTCTGTTAAAATGCCAGGTTTTTGTGATATAAAAAAATTAGACCACAATAAATCATTTCAAAACTTTTCCCACCTTTAATGTGACCTATAACCTGTACAATTGAATTGAAAAACAAATCCTTTAGGGGAAAAATATAAAAAATAAAAAACACACAATAAGCTGGTTGCATAAGTGTGCACACCCTTAAACAACTTTTGATTTAAATACAGCATTCAGTTTTCTTGGATAGGAGTCTCTCAGCATGGCACATCTTGACTTGGCAATATTTGCCCACTCTTCCTTTTAAAATCACTCCAAATCTGTTTGATTGAGAAGACTTATGTTGTGCACAGCCCTCTTCAGGTCACCCCACAGATTTTCTATTGGAGTTAGGTCTGGGATCTGGCTGGGCTATTTTAAAACTTTAATTTTCTTCTGGTGAAGCCATTCTTTTGTTGATTTGGATGTATACTTGGGGGTCAATATAATATTGAAAGGTGAAATTCCTCTTCATCTTCAGCTTTCTAGCAGATGCCTAAAGGTTTTGGGCCAAACGTGACTGGTAGTTGGAACTGTTCATAATTCCATCCACCTTGACAAAAGCCCCAGTTCCAGCTTAAGGAAAGCAACCCCAACGCTTGATACTGGCACCACCATGCTTGACTGTGGTGATGGTGTTCTTTTGGTGATGCAAAGTGTTATTTTTGTGCATCAAACATACCTTTTAAAATTGTTACCAAAAAGCTCAACTTTGGTCTCATCAGACCATAACACATTTTCCCACATGCTTTTGGGAGACTTGATGTATTGTTTTCTAAATTTTAGCTGGGCCTGGATGTTTTTCTGTGTAAAAAAAAGGTTTCCATCTTGCAACCCTACTCCATAGCCCAGACATATGGAGAATATGGGAGATTGTTGTCACATGTAATACACAACCAGTACTTGCCAGAAATTCCTGCAGCTTCTTCAGTGTTGCTGTAGGTCTCTTGGCAGCCTCCCTGACCAGTTTTCATCTTGTCTTTTCATAAACTTTGGAGGGATGTCCAGTTCTTTGCAACATCACTGTTGTCCCATATTTTGTCTACTTTTTAATGACTATCTTCACTGTGCTCCATGGTATATCCAGTTCTGTGGAAAATTTTTTGTACCCTTCTCCTGACTGACACCACTTTTGAAGAAAGTGTCGTGCACTGTGTTGAGTGTGTGGTGTGGAACATACACACACAGACACACACACAAATCTGTGTCAGCTATTCTAGTTGACACATACCTGCATTAGCTTTATATGTCTATAAACGTTGCAGAATTCTGTTGCATCATATTTACATGACCTTAAACAGCACTGTATCACCTTGGGGCATTCTTTCAGGTGATAAAGTCTCAATAAATGTCTTCATTTAACACTTGTTTCAACCCAGGTCATGGTGCAGCTGAGGCCGGTGCATTTGCTTTCATCATACAACATACCAGCACTTAGCAGCATGCCTTCTGGGACACATACTGCAGTGCATCTCTTGAGGTATCCAAGCAATGGAGATGCATCTTTATATGAGCAAAAACATGCACAGTGATGTTGTGGATGTGTTGGTATGTGGTACTGCATGCATTTTCTGACTGGAATGCATATGTGGTCTTCCATGGCTTTAGTGGGTATACTGCATCCCCTGCCAGTCACCCATGTGACATGCTTCAGCTCTCGATGGCACACTGTAGGTCACACTTCAGCCAGTTAGTGGGGTCATGTGTACTGCTCATATTTTGTCATATACACTGAGTTTATGTCTAAAAGCATTTCCCACTACCTGTACACTGAGTGAGTGAAGCACACACCTGTTAGAATAGGTTGGGGTATGGCAAATGGTCGTACTGATATGCATGTGCAGCCTCTGAATTCAATAATGTCAAGTATGCCTAGGATATGATGAAAGCCCCGCATCACAGGTATCCACTTTTTGAAGGTGATGGATACAGGTGTTCTATTCCCTGCAAAGGCAATCATGTGTTGTAGGAATGGATCAACCCTCATACTTGAAGCAACCTTCACTTTGTCTGCTCTTTCTCTAAGAAGCTTCTGGAACATGCCACTTTCTATCGTGCTGAATACTGTCATAAATGTTCTCTGCCAAAATGAGTGATATCGACAATTTATGCACATCCATATCACAACACACACTGTATGTCTGGTTTAGTATGTGGACATGCATACAGTGTCTCCTGTTCTGTACAGTGAATGTGTTGTATTGCATATGTGACACTCTTGCTGTCTAGCTGGCTATCATTGTCATTATGAGTTGTTTGGCTAATGCTGTCATTCATATAATTATGAAAGGAGCGCAGTTCAGCTTATCATTGCTTTCATCGATATAGCAATACCATGCTTTGCTCCCTTTTCATGTATCCTCCATGAGCCCTGCACCATTTCTGAATTAGGTACATTATCATATTCATACAGTAGTAAAGGGCCATGATAATTCCTTTTGATACACAATGCTTGATTTTACCCTGAAGATTGGATTGTTCTGGTTCCCCCGACAATGCTTTACATCATGTAGATGCCATTGCTCTCGCTTTGCCTACAAAGTAGCATTCTGCATTGCTGACCATGTTTTTGGATTTTGGTTTGTGCATTGATTGTCCACTCCCTCTTCATTAAGCGTATAACAGCAGAACACATAATATGGCCATGGTTGTATTCAGTCTTTATAATTTATAATTTACATTTTCTTATGCGTGACCACTACATTCTTAAATAGTTTTCTATTTCCTCTTTTTTGTATATGCCAACAATAATATCTGAATATATATTAAATAATTATGTGTCTATGATCATCTTAAAATTTTATGGAAAAATAAATAGCAATTATACATGTCTATGCTATTTATACCATGGTATACAATTCTGTGTTTCATAATTTAAGTCTTTCCCCATTCTGTGAGTTTGCAAATTCTTGCTATGGGATACATAGACAGCCATATTTCCAAAAAACATACACTGTATCATGTATACTTTTTTCATAAGTTGTAGCTGGTGGGATTAGTTAATTGTTGAGGCAATACAATCATTTTGGCATCAAAATTACATTCACGAGATTTAACGTACATTTTACTGATGATCATAAACATAGCCTACTAATGCTAATGATACCGTATTGTTATGCAACTAATAAACATTATCTTGACATGCAAATGCAGGATGATGAGTGCTCATGAACTGCACAGCAACATACCACTTTCTAATTGTAGGACCATGACATCTGTGGGGTATAAAAAAGGATGACAATACATCAAATATGTGATAGGTGCATGTACTACACAATAGAATACCTGCACATGGTGACAGGGACCATAAGCCAGACAGTATTCAGCATAAGATATGTAAGCCAGGGTGTATCACACCACATCTAGCAAGACACTGTTCATATCATTTATATTAGTTACACACTAAAACTGCATTGTTAACTGCAAACTGCTACTGTAAAGCATAAACCTTATGTGGGATCTCATGAAAAATGTAAAGACTCATAATGTATCACTTAAGAATGCTTCATAATGAATCAAACAGGTATACAAAATGTAGAAGAAAGATGCAACTACTACACACAATATAGCCACACCTTCTTTTGTATGCTTTTCTGTTGTCAATAAATGATTGTACAAGAGGCATTAGTGCTAAGCTGTCTCTCACTTCTGAAAAAGATATAAGACATTAAGAGAAAAGGGTATGGTCACACTCCTGCTGTTCTTTGACTTCATTGCGTAAGAATTGTTTTATCCAATAATGAATGAAACCTGTCTTGTTGGGTAAAAAAGTCAACATCTCTTTCAACCATTTCATATACTTGGTCCCCCCATGAGTGCACAGTGCATAGTTTTGTTCCTCTCAGTTACAGGGTCTTGGGTTTAATCCTGGAATATGGATTCCAAGTGCTGGCATGGTTGAGTATACAAGCTTGTGTGGTCTGCATGACTTTCTGTAGGATAAACAGATTTCGGTTTACTCTTTAAACCCATTGTGGTTATGCTGACTTTACACTAAACTGTCAGTCAGATTATGTTGTGAAATTTTCTATAATGATCAGGTCTTCAGCTTTCTTAGGGAGACTTTTGCTTAGTAGGGTTTCCTTGAGTCACAAAAAGAGAGAGAGAGAGAGAGAGAGAGAGAGAGAGAGAGAAGCGTATATAGCTATATATAGCTGTATATAGCGTATATATGAAGGTAGAACTGTCTGAGAACTCGGTTCTCATTTATTGCTGATAATTAATCAGAAGAATTGGTATAAATCTGTCAGGCCCTCTTATCATCTTGATGTGTAACCCAGAGAGAGGCAGCCTGACATTTTGTGTAAAAGTTCATAGTTCAGTTCATAGGTTAGTACTAGGCTAACCCTATACAAGGAATGATGACTATATGGGCAGCAGCAATAACTGCCAATAGTGGGCAGCTACAGATCTGCATTTAATGTCCTCACAGCTGTTAAATTAATGATCAAAAACAGGATGTGGATACAATTTCTGTCCTCCAATGCTTCTTCAGCCCTTGGAAGCTGATACTTGTTCTTATTACTGGTTTGTCTATACTTTCTTTATACAGCTAAACGTAGACGACTGTTCAAATCACACAAGCAAGGCATTTGGGTAAATAAATGTTGCAGTGCACAGTAGATCCCAGAGCTGCCCACCTGTCCTTCTCTTTACTAAATGCATATCACTGGAAAGAGGCTTAAGCTATTCACTAAAGGCATCTGAAATTCCTGTTTGGGGAGACGGAGGGCCTGCAACATCTTAAGTGTTCAGTAAGAAGAGGTCAGAAAGGCTCTGTAAGTTGCATATGCTCAGCAAAAGGAATTCAATGCTTTTTTTGTAAGCTGAAAATGTTCTGTAAGAGGAATGCAGAAGGGTTCTTTAAGATGGATATGGTCAGGAAGAGGGGCTCCAGGGGGTTCTTTAAGCTGGTAAGGTTGTAGTGTTGCACAGCTATTTGTTAAGTCCTTTTTGTTGTTATTACCATTACAGTCCCAGGGACACTCAGACCAAGTGCAACAGTGGCTGATAATTCTATTAATAAAACAGAAAACATGCTTGCCTAGAATTACATAATATCTTTTGCTTTCAATTACTTCTTTTGAAGTACTATAAATTAATCGAAGGATCACACTGTTTAAAACATTCCAAGATTATGGTGCTTCCATACTGGATGCATTGCAAATTGCCTTCTCTAAGTGGATGACATGATCATGTTATTAGATGGACATGACTATTGATATTGTGCCATGCTGCAAAAGTGGTTTGAATGCTTCTTACAAACATTGCATATTTTCATTTTTTTGCTATTTTTTACTATTCTTTCGCTCCTTTAGTGGATTAGGAGATTGCTCATTCTTTACTGACACATACAGAACAACAAGCTCATTTTTACCTCTTGTTTTGTTTTCTGCTATTGCACTATTTTTCTTCCTGCTTGAATGAGAAATCTTAGAGAAAACCTGAAAGGCTGCTGCACCTTCAATTAAAAGAGGGATAAAGCCTTGCCTGTGACCCAAATGACACAGGTTTGATTATCCACTTGTCCAATGGAGAAGATCACAAGGATAGAAGAAGTGAGTACCTAATGCCAAGTCAGTCATTTTCTGAGCAGAGAGGAGGCCCAGGTGCTAGCAATCTGACAGAGTCTCCAGTGTTAGCAATCTGATGCATGCAACAATGATCAGAATAAGTGCTTGGTTCTTTTTTAACTGGTTTTGGTTAAGGTAGCCTGTGCACCTCATTCATGGAAGCTCATATCACTGGGTGAGGTATAACAGGCATCATCAGTGATGCAGGCACAGATGTCAGTCAACAGGGAAGGGGTTAAGGATGAATGGAAATGTCACTGAGCTCTGCCTCATGCATGATGCAGCACTTCAAAGTGGGAGGCTATTTCCTCATGCCTCATCTAGGAGAAAGAGTCCAAACTTAAATGAAGGGGGTCCCATTCTGGAGGGGATGAAAGTAGACTGTCAGGCTGTTGTGATGGAGACATGTATTTCCCTAAGAGAAGGACACATTCCTTTGAAACAGATGGCCTGCACTGTTGGAGAATGAGTGGACTAAAGATCTGTGGGAAAAGGGGCTAATGGTTAGCAGGTAGGCAAGCAAACAGCATGATAAAAATTTGTGAGTGTGGTTTATGCAATTTCTCTATTCAAATATCTGTACTGTATGCACAGGAAAGTGAACAGCCATCATACAAGAGTAAAGATGCTAGGAGGAAAAAGGTAGGAATACCTTAATGTTGCATTCATATCAAATGTATGTTATTAAAAAAACATAAAAGTCAATAAACATGCCTTCATTTTAGATGATGTTTAAACCTGTATGTTTTTGGATAGTTTGTTTCTTATTAAGTCTGATTTCTTGGTCACCTTTATAAAGACTCACAGAATACTATTAGGCAACAGTTATTCAGATAAACTGCAGTTCAGTATTGCACAGTTACTGATTATACTACTTCCACTTGACTCGCGTCCAAAATAAACTTTACATACACTGAGTATACTGCTGGGCATTGACCCAGTGTTTTGCATCCATTTTTGAGTCAATAAAAATGTTTGTTTTTTTTAATCAGATGTACACATTTGCACAAGCTAATATTTGAAATGGGACTAAAAGGCAAAGTAGCTTACTCATGCCAACTTCCTCTAGAGGATCTTCACATGAGAAAGTTTCAAAGTAGGTGATAGTATTACAATTACAGCTATGAGATGCAGATAAACTACATCTAATAATCCTGGGTTACATTCACAAAACTTGCATTACATACATCTGTGGTTTTAAACATATGTTTTGCCTGTAACCCAACTTCCAAGTTACCAGTTGAAAACAGTCACTTCTCTGTACCTGGTTTTACCCAATTAGTAGATAATGACAAAAATAATTATTGAAATAAGTGCAACGTAAAATCAAATGTGGCGCTCACAAGACTTCATAGAAATGTTTATAAGGGTGTCCACAGAAGTTTTGTGACCTGCACTAATGTGTACATGATCTATGATTTGTTTATTGTCTACACTTTGCATTCTGCTAACTAAACAGAAGTTAAAATAGAGGTGAGGTTGTGCAGAGAATGTTGCTAACAGTCTGGGACAATTTTCATCTCCTTTGAATAAATCCATTGTTTTTTCTGCGTAATATATATTACATAACAAAAGCAGTCATTGTTGCATAGCAAATGTATATGCAGATAGAATTCATCATGATGTAAATTAAGTTCTTAGATTTGTAGAGTTGTGCAAAGGAAATTGTCTTTGCTGCCTAAATCACTACTTCCTGTCAGGTCTTTAATCTGCATACCTTCATGAAACTCTTCCTTGTGGGGAGATGTGTCAGGTGATGCTGTATTCTCCCCTAACCTCACCTATAGGCAGTATTCTCTATTTGAATTTATATATGTACATAACATATTAAGACTGAACTTTCAAGCCCTATTTATGAACAGATATATCTCTGTTTGACAGCAGAAGGAGTTATTTGGGTTGACTAGATTAACAAAAATCAGATTGAAAAAAAGTATTCCTAGATTGTGATATGACACCTGAATATTGTACGTTTGCTAACAAAGTATTCTATTTTGCTAAGAGTAAATATCTAACAACAAGTTGTCTTACAAAGAATATAAAACAGAAAAATTAATTAGTGAAAAAATGTGTTCAAGTCAGATGTCTCCACTCACATAGTATAATGTAACATTTTATGTACTGAAGAATGACTGTCTTAATTTGCTTACTACATCAAATTTTCTAAAAATACAGCTGTTGTATCATTTCTCTCTAACTTAATACTATTAATATTCCCTGCTTTTCATCTCTTTCAAATTTCCCTTTTCAGCAATACTGATGTTAATAACACCTCCATCCTTTCTTCTCTCTCCTATGCTGCCTGCTCTTAATCAACTCCCAATTATCATTACATGCATCATCTGTTATATCGCCTGCTCCTTATTACTTTCATCACTTGTCATTGTTTCTGTAACCACCTTACACCTCCACCACGTATGGATGCTGAGCACTTCTTCTTTCCCCGCATCTTCACCACTTTCGGTTTTCCCATTAACCTTCCTTTCCTAATATACTTGGGGTCATATACATTGGACGTAATAACCTCATGTGCTGATCTCTCACCAGCCCTGAGACCTCTAAAAACTTCATAATGTTCCTTGCTTCTACTCACTTTTTGTCACTGGCCAAAGTTTATTTTCCTTTATTCATCTCCTCTTGAGCTTACTGAAACCTATTACTACACCCCCCTTCCAAATCCATATATATCTACCATAGCCGCCTTCTTCTTTTTTCTGTACTGCAGTCACCTTTGCTCTATTACCTCTCCTATTCCCTCTCCAACACTCTTGTTTCCTTTTCACATTTATTCTCTCGTTAGCTCCCCTATACACTAACCTGTCTCATGTTCTCAGCACAACAGTCCTCTTTGCCTGCTTGAAGGACATATATTCTTGCATCTGTTCTGTACATCTAAATACTTTTTCATCCAAGTGTCTCAGTACACGCCTAAATACATGTTGCTGTCATTCAGTACATCCTCTGTCTTGGTCCTTTTGGTCTTACCAGGCTCATCTCCTCTTTTATAAAGTTCTTTATTCTGTCTTCCATTGCTTCCTTTATTCTCCTGAAAGTATTTTCCCCTCTGTCTTATCATTAGTCTTCCAGACCTTCCATCTTTCTTATTCTCCAAACCTACAAACCTTTGTTTTATATTCACCATGACAGTGTACCTCATAAACACATGGCCCTCCCTCCCTCCTACTGTCTTTTGGGCCCTCACTCTTTCCTTACCTATCCTACTTCTCCTTCGTCTCCACACAAACCTATCACATACCTTCAGTGCCTCCCCTAGCCATGCTACCATTTGTTTATTCTAAACATGCTTCAGTATGTAAATTATTAATGGTAGCACCATCTCTCTTATCACTTTTGTTCTCCCAGTCAGTGCACACACCCTACGGGCCTATTTACCCAGCATTCCTTATACAGTTGGCTGTAACTCCTCCATTTTCCTTCCTTATCTCTCCTACTACTAGATATACTTTTACTACTAAGCATTTTGGCTCCCTTTTGACCTGCAGCAGCCTTACCTGGTTTTGTACCCTCATCCTTATTACTAATGATTTCTTGATATGATATATCAAGTTTGATTATTTCCAGAACTCTTCAAAAATCTTCAGCATCTAAGAGATCATCTCTTCTACACCCACAAATCATAACATAAAATTAGGTAACAAGTGATGGTCAGAGGAGACTCTAAGGTCAATAAAAACTAGTCTGAAAACTTGAAAGCTGACTGAGAAGAAAACACAAGAGTTCAAAAAAATACTCAGGGCTTTAGCACCTCAAGAAAAACAGGAAATTGGTGGAGCTGACAAAGAGTTGCAGAGCCTCAAAACATCATGTGCAAGGACTAAGGGAAAGATGTGTGGCCAAGGCAGATATGGAAATAAGGTGCATAAGTAAAGCTGGTGGTGGAAAGTAGAAGTCCAGGAAGTCATCAAATGAAAGAAGGAGTGCCTGAAATGTAGGAGAAAAAAAACAGACCTTGCTAAGAAGAAATACTGGTTGGCTAACAAAGATGCTAACAGAGCAATTGTAATAGCAAAGAACAAGACATCAAAGGCACTCTATTAGTTTTTGAAAAGTGACTCAGTATACAGCACAAAGAAACTCTATCAGGCTGCAAGGTAAAAACATAAAAATAAAGAAGACAGACATCAGACACCATTCATAAGAGATACTAGTGAAAACCTGCTCACCAGTCCACAGAACATCAAATGCAGGTGGAAGAAGTACTTCTAGCAGATTCTGATTGACGAAAACTCCACATCACCTGTACTATCACAGACACAACCTATAATGAAAGAAGTAGGAGATCCCATTCTAGAAGACGTAAATAAGGCACTAAGGAAAATGAATTCAGGGAGAGCAGTAGTCTCAAATAAGGCCCAGGCAGATATGATCTCAAATCAGGCCCTGGCAGATATGATCAAGATGATGGCTGAGTTAGGGTACACATGGGAGTATGGAGAGAAAGGTGTATACCAGATGACTGGAGAATAAGCATATTAGTGCCAGCATACAAGAACAAAGAGGACATCCACAATTGTGGGCAGTAGAAAGGTATCAAACTCCTGTCACACTGTATGAAATTTCTGGAGAGGGTGATTGATAAATTAATATGCAGAGTGGAATTAAAATAAGATTTGAGCAGTTTAGATTTAGATCAGGTTGCAGCACAATTGACCTATTGCTTGCAGTGAGACAGATACGTGGGAAGAAGCTAGAGATGGAGAATGCATATGCCAAGATCTCAAGAAACCTGATTTGCCCAGTCCTATGATGATTTGAAGTCCCAAAATCACAGACAGAATTTGTGCCGTCTATGTACAGGGACCCAATGACACAAGTACAAATAGTGTTTGGACGCACAGGTAAGGTCTCAGTGGGAGGTGGTGTGCATCAGGGTTCAACTCTGAACCCACAGTTATTCATACTGGTGATGGGCTACAAAAAAAAAAACAGGTTGGATGGTACAGATCAACAAAGTTCATATATGCAGACAGTGTGGCATTGCAAGAAGACTCTTCGCAAAAACTTCAGTACATGACAAGGGAATATAATGCAGAACTGAAGGCACATGGGGTGAAACTGAGGACAGATAATACAGTTGTCATGGCAGCAAACTGCATAATTCAGAAGACATTGAAAACTGAGATGGAAGGGGACATTGTGAAACAGGTTAACAACTTCAAATATATGGAAGGGAGGTTTAGGAGATGTGAAGGCTGAATGAAAAAGTGAAAGCTAGAATCAGAGAAGCTGCAGCCACCTAGCTGAATGTATCAAGGGTATTGTGTGACTGAATAATGTCAAAAAAATGAAAAATAAGGTGTACAAAGTGGTGGTATGACCAGTACTACTGTTCATAGGTTCATAGGTCTATACTAGGCTAATAACCACCAGGGTCTGAAAGCTCTAGCCATGCAACCCACCCCAGTTTTGTCCCTGAGTTCCTTGGCTGTCTATGTGGTGGGGTGTGCTAGTAAACAGATAGGTAAGCATTATGTGGGGAGGGATATGTTAGTTGGGGGTTAATTTTCTTACTGTCAACCTTTGTCCATCAGAGACATGGCTGATAGACCAGGGGTGAATTTGTGATTTTCCATGCAAAGATCAAGGTTTCTTTTGACTATGGTCAGGGATTGACTTTCTTCACATAGATCAGGAGCTTATTCCATAGCATGAGGATCCTTTGAGGCACATATTTGTCTCTCTAGCATGTTCTATTTTTGGTGTAGGCAAAGTTCAGGTCCTTGGATCTAGTTTCTGGTACTGTTTATTTTGTGGATATACAAGAGATCCATCAGAGCTGGACCTGGGGATGCCTTATATGACAGGCATAGATCGCCTCTCAGTAAACTGTTGGAGACTGATTACAGAGATAGGCCCTTAAGGTGATCTATGTAGGACAGGGCATTCATACTCTGGATTCTCCTGATTAGGAATATTTGAGAGCATTCCAGCTGTTGCAATTGCCCGGTTAGATGCATGCCAAAGGGGGCATTGTATTCAATGCTGGCACTGATATGGGCTGAGTAGAGGGGTACCATACCTTCCTTGGACCTGGATGCCATACTCTTGCTTAGGAGTTGGGTGACACGGAATGATTTTCTTACAGTCTTGGATGACTGTTGGTTGAAGGCTGTATTACTGTCTACTTATGTTCCCAGATTCCTAACTATTGGGTCAACTCTTAGGTGTGGTTTATTGATGGAATAATTAACTTCGGTGGATGATTTCTCAAAGGGCACTATGATGCATTTCTTCACAATGAGTTTTAATCCATGGCTTTGGTATCTGTCATTTGTTTGTTGTGGATCCTCTTTTAGGATGTTGATGTTTTGGGGGCAATCTATGATAGCTCCCAGTTTGCAGTCATCTGAGATGTTGGTGAGCCAGAGACCTTTGACATTAACCTTGACTTTCAAGAAGTAGATACCAAACATCAGCAGGCCCAATATGGATCTTAGGGGTACTCTGCTGGAAGGGGTCTCACTGATACTGACTTTTTGGGTCCTATCTGTTAGTCAGTCAGCAATCCTGCAGGCTGTGTAGGATTTTATGCCTAATTCTGAGAGTTCTTCAACAATACTTAAGTGGGATATTGTATCAAATTGATTGGAAAAGTCAAGGTAGGTGGTATGCACATTTTTTTCCCTCATCCATAGTCTTGGTGAATCTCTTGAAGTCTAAGAGACTGAGTACAAACTGGGATGGAACCAGTATTTGCAGGTTGTCAATGTCTTTGTTGATCATTTCCATAATAATTAATTCTATGGCTTTGCATTTTTAGAATTGTCTGACTGATGAGTCTGTAGTTCCTGAGGTTGGTTGATGGTCCAACCTTATGATGCGGGATGACGTTTGTGGCCCTCCTTTCCCCTGGTATGTAACCCGTTTTGATGCTGTAGTTGAAGAGAGAGATTCAAGTGGTCCTGCTAAGTCATGTTTTAGGCTATGTAAGAGGCATCTGGAGATACTGTCACAGCCCATTGAAGGAGTGTTTTTCACCTTAGAGAGCACCACCAGGACCTGTTCCCTGTTGATATTTGGGGGGATGTGCTAGAAGGTATTTCACAGGGGTAGTGTGGGGAGATGAAGCTAGAGCTAAACTCATCAGCCAGTAGATTTGCTATGCCACCCTGGTCAGTGAAGGTTGTGCCATTTGCCACCAGTTATGCACTCTGCTTAGTGTTACCTTTAAGGTTCCTGACATAGCTGAAGAAGGCCTTGTGGTTGCCCTTAGCTTGGGAGGCTATCCTGATCTTGTAATTGGCCTTGTTGGACTTTATTAGACCTCTTAGTTTTTTTTTTAGTCAAATCAGAGAGTTCATGTCTGTAAGAGCTGCCTTTTTCTGATTTTGGCCGTGACTTATTTATTTTGTTATATACCATTTTAAGGTAAGAATTCCATCAATGGGCAATGTTTTTGATGTTAGACCTGGCTTACTTCTGGCAGGCGGCAGCCCCACTGCAGCCATTTATATGTTTGTACAGGCTTTCTGTAAATAATTCTGCTTAGGTAGCTGTATTCTCAAGGTTTGGGGTAGTCATGAATTTTGACAAACTATTGCTTAATAGAATGTAGATTGCTTTAGAATTGTTCCTAGTTATTATGGATTTAGTTAGGTTTTCTGGGTTGGTTTTTATTTAGAGGGAGGCAGCTTTGTGGTCTAACCTCACCAATGAGAATATGATAACGGGGGGGGGGGGGGTGCAACACTCTCCCATGTTGGAAGCATACCTCCCAACCGCCCCGAATTACTCATTTTTTACCGAGCTTTGGGGTCCTAGTGATGGGGTGCCACGATTCCCGAGTGGCACCCCTTCATTTCCGATTTTTTAAGCTATTTTTTAGATTCCGCGCTATTGGAGCTGACATCATCACATGCGCAATGACGTCAGCTCCTTCAGCCTGTCGGAATTAAGCTCAGATGCGCGTGTTGCCTGTTTGAATACTTGCGCTCATCTGTTTGAGCAATTCAAACCATTACCTCCAGATTCGGACGAATTAGAATTGGTCCCATTATTGGCTTTGAGGTCGTGGACTCACGGTGAGGGATGTGAGTTAAACTGATAGCATGTATTTTTAAAAGTACACCTCAAATTTAGATCAGTTACAGCTTATAAATTATCGCTTACTTAAGTTGGCCATTGCTCAGCTCAAACCAGAATGATTCTAAATTCTTTCATACAGGACGAAATGGTGTTAACTGATTTTGTCCTTTGAACTCCTTTTACTTATTTTTCATGATGCAGTTCATGCTTTGCACAGCTGCTACAACATTATATTTTTCATAATACTAAATTATATTACCAAAAGTGACTATAGAAGATTTATATGACTTTTTAAGATGCGTATAATTTTCAGCATCCTTAGTGGCTGTGAGGTTAATGTGTGAATAACTTAATACTACAGTTGAAGGTGAAACCATTAGTAAATAAGCAATATCTTTATTTTGAAAGGTTGTTTATACGTGGTCACGGAGTTTTATTTATTTATTTTTTTCCTGTAATGGTGTATGATTTTCTCAGCACTGACGTATGTTAAGAGGAGTCGACTTTTTTGCCTAATAACAGTTGACGTTATTCTTGCTGTGTTTTCTCTTACTTGGCTCTACAGTGCATTTACAGCAGTTTGAAGGACAGGTATTGAATGAATCCAGTAGTCGATAGGTGTAATTGCCAAGACAGGTGTCCAGCGTTTGCATTTCGTTTGTGGAAAAGGTACTATCCTCGATAGGTCACCGGGGAAAATATTTGATCATTGATTGGGTTAATGTGAAAAAAAAGGAACATTAGCCTAGCACTAAGGGAGGAAGCAGGATGTTAACCATTTGCAAACACTGGCGCTGTTAGGTCACCAATAAATATATAAAAACATGTTGTAAAGTTATACGTATTCTCTTTCTCTGTTGATAAAATCTGTTGTAGTTTAATTGGGGGTGGTGGAAGAGGATAACAGCATTTGTTTTAGCAATGTCTGAAATATCTGGATTTGTTTTAAAATAATCTATACAGGAGGGCAACAACAATAACAGAAAAGGAACAATAATAAAACTTTTGTAATACTTGACTCTTAGTCGTCATCCTTTTAAACAACTTTTGGTCCGTTTGAGTGCTGATAAACCACCGTGCCCACTTAAAAAAAAAATATTTCTAACTTAAAATGTGACAATACTCACTAAAATAATGGTAATTTTTATTATGACAGTTATGTACAATACATTTAGTTTGCAATGTCAAAGCACTGTTAAAATCTTTGATGCTGATTCCATTTGTGTTTTCTATTTCTTAGTCAAGTAGCATAGTCCCCATCCAGTTTTGTAAGTATCGGTAAACAAAATAGTTCTTACTTTGTTGAGTCTGTCTAAAATATTTTTTTCCTGCATAAATCAGCCATTTTCTTTGTACAGCAGTGTTGAGTGATACTTTCCTGCTATTTTATAGACTTGGTTATGACAGATTAATGGCAAACGCCCGACCATGTTCCTGCCAGACATTTGTTTGAATAATCATCAGGAAGGACTGACTTAAAAAAATGTTAATGTTTTGAAGTACTTATGAGTGATTGACCCTTGAGAATGCCACTAAATGTATGTTGTTAGCAACCATTATATAGTGGAAATGCCATACAAGATTTAAGGCTTTTAGAAAAGTCAAACCAGTCATTAAGTGCTGAATAGTTAGGACAATGTTTCATGTTTTTTTCAAACCATACGATATGATAGATACTCCAAAAGTTTATATATATATATATATATATATATATATATATATATATATATATACACACACTCCCCGGGATTCATGAACGTTGCGCCAGGCGGACGCATAGCGTAGGCGTTACAACACCAAATATGGCCGCCGAGCGATTCAGGTACGATCCAATCCCACGTGCACTACCGGCGTGCGCCAGATCTGCGCCGCCTCCGGCGTAGGTATGCTAAACACCCCATGTGCAGTGTTGCACCATGCAAATGAAGGCATATAGCGATCCACGAAGTGGCGCAGGCGTAGCATAAGGGCACGGCAATGTAAACCAAAAAACGGTTTACATTTACCCAAACATAACATAGGAGTAACAGAAGGCTGTCAACATCAGGTATCACACTGTTGCCATATGCCAATGGCGAAAGACACAGAGAATGTCAAAAGAAAACATGCACAACATGTAAATAATAACATAAATGGTATGTCCACAGAAACTCACAGCAGAACCCCAGGACATGTCTGCAGAAGGTGCTAAACAATGAAATAATATGACAATGTCATAAAACAGCAGTGTAATACACATCAGCTTCACAGCCACAATACACCATGGTATGCATGGAAAGCCACATCCACGGTGCAAGGGTTGCCAAGGATTTGCGGCAGTGTTCGGCGTGGTAACTATGAATTAGTAGTCAATGCCATGCAAATGAGGCAGATAACACTGAATCGCAAAACCCCCGCCGGTGTAAGGCTGTACCAAACGGCGCAGCGGTAATACACTGAGGAGTGGCTCAGAGGGAATACATGTCACCTGCAGAGGGGTGTGCCACTGTAGGAGGAAGCACATTGGAGCTCAGCAAACCTGGGCTGTACATTGCACATCACAGCTGCAGGACCGGCGTGTGGGGAAATAGTTGAGCTGAGAGCACACAATGCGCGCAGAGGTGCATGTGCACGAGGATGACTATGTTCCCTTAACCCAGTCATGTGACGCTCGCCCCGCAAATAACATCAGATACAGGAAGGTGATGTTGAGAATATGAGGAAATGCGGAAGCAGTGTAATTGGAGTAGTAATGAGCAATCAACAGTAATCAACCCACGAAGGCCAATCGGTGGCAGCTGACAACTCTGCATGCAGAAACCTGCAAAACGGGATAGGGGAGGCATATGAATGCAAAGAAAGTAGCGGAGGTAGCAGATTGCAAAGAGTGAAGACCTGACACAGCAGAGCCAAGTAGACAGGCAGCATAACGGCGGCACACAAAACGCACGATATGCCATGTCCCAGAAACTACACATGACAGGGCTCTGCAGGATGCATGCCAGGAAATAGTAGGTGCAACGTGCAGAAACAGTAAGGGAAGGTTGAAAGGTAATCCATTGCAGGCAAGAGTAATGCAACACCAAAGGCAACAGCGTTGCAGTGCCAACGGTAAAACACGGAAGATAATCCCCAGATACGGCCACAGACACACCCTATGACATCACCGGGTGTACAGCACAACAGTATAAAGTGTGAATGCACACAACACACAGCCGTGTATTCCCAAACGCCGCACCATAGGTGTAAACACACGGGAACTTTTAAAATGTACATGTTGGGTGCCGTGGCCGTGATCCATCAGCATGTGTTAGAGACAGACGGAGTTGTGGAGGAGGGTGCCGACAACTACCGTAGGCCTCAGAGGAGAAGGAGAGTGTTCAAACCAAGGGTAACCTACCAGGGGCTACAAGACCTGGAGATAGTAGAGCGTTACAGGGTGGATAGGGACACGTTACAGCAAATAGTGGAGCTGTGCCGGCCACGCCTGAGAACAAGAAACAACAGAGGGGAGCCCATCCCAGTGGACACAAAGGTATGTGTAAACTTGCGAATACTGGCCACAGGTACCTTTCAAAAGCCAACTGGGGATATAATGGGCATCTCACAGGCATCAGCATCCAGGGTACTACACCAGTTTCTGGATGCCATGTTACCACATGCCAATGAGCATATATACTTCCCCAGATCTCAGGAGGAGTTGGCTAGCAATATGTGCCACTTCCACTGTGTGCACAATACCCGGAGGTACTGGGTGCGATAGACTGTACGCACATACAAATCAAGTCACCACCTGGGGAGCAGGGTAGACACTACATAAACCGCAAGGGATTCCCCTCCATCAATTGCCAGGTCGTGTGCAATGCGCAGGGCATTATCATGGATGTGTGTGCTGGCAGCCCTGGAAGCTACCACGACTCCCATATCTGGCATGCCTCACAGCTGTACCAGGTATTCGCCAGGGGGGACATCCCACAAGGCCACCTTGTGGGGGATGCTGGCTATGCACTGGAGCCATGGATGATGACTCCCATCAGAAATGCACACACACACATGCAAGAACGCCATAATGAGGCACACGCACAAACCAGAATAATCATAGAGCGTGTGTTTGGGATGCTGAAATCACGGTTCCGGTGCTTGGATACATCCGGTGGAGCCCTGCAGTACTCTCCAGGCACATGTGCCCACATATTCATAGTATGTGCCATGCTACATAATATGATCCTGCGGAAGCAGCTGCTGCAGGGACATAATGGTGAAGGGCCACAAAGCCCACCACAACTGCCAAGGCCAGTCCAGGCACAGAGGGTTCAGGACCATGAACACACTGTGCCAGCCCCAGTAGGCAGACGGAGGCGTACCCAATATGCCTATGCCCTGGCAAAGAGGGAACGTATAGCACATACTCTGACAGCGTAGGCCCCATGGACTGACACCTCCCTACCTGCACACACAGTGAAATGGACGGCACACAAACATGACCACCCATAAAGTGTACTGTATGGGTGGCCCCATGTGTGATTCCAACATAGGCAGCACCCAAACACTGTACACCCAACAGCCAGCGGAGCATGGAATGCCAACACCTGAACCGTACGCGGGTCCTACAGCAGACGGCGTTGCTGTATGCTGCCAATGCTCACCGCAAGGTGTATACATATAGACATGTAGATATGTGCATATACAGATATGTAGATAGATATAATTACATATATAGAAATATATGTACACATATACATATAAGTACTACAGGTAAGACAGGGAATCAGAGGGATGTAAGGTGACAGAGATGTAACACGCGATATCTGTACATAGTATACATAGTGAAAGACAACCTGAGCATCCGGGAGGTTTAACAGAAGAGGAAACCGCCACCCATGGAAAGGTCAACATACCGAATGCATAACCGAGTCGGAATGATCGCCAGGCCACAGTACAGTAACAGTACATGCGCGGGTAATACTATGATGATATGAGGGGGGAGGTAGACACTGCCACCGGTGATGCGGCCCATGCAGGTACTGTGTGCAACCGTCCCCGTGACTGCCGCAGTATGTGTATGTGTGCAGTGAGGGTGCCGTGTGTTTCGCTGTGCGAGTGTAATGTGTGTGCCTCTGTAAAATGTGTATGTTGGTGCCATGTTAGAGGCAGAGTGGAATAACATGTGTAGGCATACAGTACACTAGCCACAGGCATATGTACACCAGTAGTCCCAAAGTAGTACTGAGAGCCCCACCCTGGCTAGGCGTGTGGCGACGTATAACGATGCAAAGTGACAATGTCCCAGAATGTAGCACAGGAATATACCTCACATGAAATGGAAAGGACGTATGTACTAATCATGACCGTATGTATGATACCGATATGCTAATTGCAAAATGATACGTCGGCAAAGTCACACAGCAATAGGTATGTACCGCGGAAATACGCATGTGCCACCCCGGTACTGACCATAGCCACATATCGGCCCGTAAGAACCGCTGTGTGTTCTGCAAGTGTCAAACAAGCAATCGCCACCTGAATAGGTGGCAACCACTGGCAAACAGGCCATCCCAAGTACAGGACCACAATGACTGTAAATATCTGGGACAGAATGACAAGGGATAGTTGTCACGTACAAATAACCGCAGATATACCACCGATGTGACGGAGGAATACATGCAGGAAGCACACACGCAGGCGATACCAACACCACATGACAACAACACAACCTACACTCCCAGAACAACAGACAATTAACTGTCAACTCCCCAGGCAGGGATGGAGCACACAGACAAGCATACCGTGTATGTAGAGATGCAAGGCCCACAACCCGTATCCGTCACCTACAACCTCCGA